>NC_073313.1:118875547-119055547 GCF_027595985.1 Sorex araneus
GTCTGTCACAGATGGAAAAGTTCTACAGCAATATGGACCTGTATTGAACATTCACTACCCACACATTCTTCCCCATTTGGCTGGCCAGGACATAACATTTAGGTTTTCAGGAATATGTCGCTGCTAACCCCAGGGTCTGACACTGACAATTTATGATAAAAACAATAGCCCTGTAATTTGTAATAAAGTAAGAAAGTCATGGATTGAGAAGCTCAATTGGATGCATTAAAACAATAGATTTAACAAATGGTGAGGGTGTGGTAAACATATAACCTCATTCACTGCTAATAGAAATGTTGCCTGGTTCAGCCCCTATGGAAAAGAAAGTTCTCCAAAAACTAGGAAATGAGCTTCCATATGACTCAGAGGTATCAATTCTTGGCATCTACCCCCTAAAATGCTAAAACATTGAATTTGGATAGTTATATGCACAGCTATGTACGTTGCAGCACTTAGTACAAATAGCCCAGATAGAGAAATAACCCAAAAACCCAACTTCTGGCAAATGGATTAAGAAGTTGTATCTTACATGGAATACTATGTGAAACCATAATCAAAGGTGAAATCAAGCAGTTTGCTGCACCCTAAATGGAACTGAAGGGTATCATGTTAAGTGAAATAAGTTAGAGAGAGGACAAATGATCTTGCATACCTGTGGTACATTGAGTAACAAGATAAGGAAATGGAAGGTGTCAAATGACAGCAAACTCTTGATTTTGGATTATAGAAATGAGAATGCTAAGGAAATATGGGAGTGGAGGCGGGGAATGGGGAGATGGACTGGTGATAACATAAGGACATTGGTGAAGGATCCTGGGCAGTTCAGTGGTGAAGAGGTGAGGTAACTCTATACTTTATGGTATGTAAATCAAAACCATAAGAGTCAACACTATTGTAACCATGTGTCCCAAACTACTGAGTGTGAGTAATTTACTGAATAAAGTGTTTTTAAAATGAGTTTGCTAAGGAGGCAGGCTGGGGAGAGGGAGGTAATCTTGGGTTATTGGTGGAGGGGCACTATGCTGTTGGTGGGTTTGGAGTTGGATCATCAAATGCCTGAAACTCTGTTATTAATAGCTTTATAGATCATGCTACCTAAATGAAAAATAAGAGATAAAGACAGTGTATGAAAAAAAGACGTCTACAGAATTCAAAGGAAGGGTCTCTGGGCCCCACTTACTCAAAACAATAGCAGGGACTCAGCTTTTACTATGATTTCCTTTCACTGAGAATCAAGACCTTCTGTAAGTTAATTTTACATTGGCAAAGAAAGGTAAGTGAAGGCACTGGGAAAAGAATAAGGGTGAGAACTATTCCTTGGCACATAGCAACTTAACACACAGTCATAAAAACATCCTGCCTTAGAAGAATGAGGATGCTTTTATTGGATACTGTTTTCTGACATTTAAAAACACTTTGGTTAGGTTCTGATGGAAGCAGAAAGAAGAGAAAAGAAAGACAATTATTTTGAGTAATTTTGAGTCTGGACAAAAAACTCAAGATTTACCTGGACTGCATGTACAACCTGGAAATTTGGGTAATAGTTGCTTGACTGGGCCAAACTTCTGGCCAAGCGTGACCTTGAGTAATAGCTATAATGCTTCCACGGCCCCCCCATGCCCTGCTAAAAAAAGTGGTATGCACATGAGAGGCATTTATTGCTAGGAGATTTTCACTATAAAAGTTCCTGGCCCCAAGGATGGAGCGATAGCACAGTGGGTAGGGTGTTTGCCTTGCACATGGCCGACCCGGGTTCAATTCCCAGCATCCCATATGGTCTCCTGAGCACCTCCAGGAGTAATTCCTGAGTGCAGAGCCAGGAGTAACCCCTGTGCATAGCCAGGTGTGACCCAAAAAGCAAAAAAAAAAACATTCCTGGCCCTCGTTTGAAAATCATTTCTTCCTAGATGTCTCAATTTTGCTAGTTCCTTTATTCCTTGATTCCCTGGCAAATATACCATTTTGTTAACCATCTTGTTTGAAACTGTTTCTGTCATTTGGGTTTAGTAACAGCATACTTGTATGACCCACCAGAGGTTTCAACACCAATTCCTGCCTGCATTACCTAATAAATCAAGACATTTGTTTAAAGGGAAATAAATGTTCATCAATCAAAACAAAAAAAGATAACCCCTTTTTCTAAACAGCCTCACCTTTCAGCCTCTGCCTCTTCTCTCTTCTTTTCTTTTTTTCTTTCTTCCTCAAGCTCCTGTAGTTTTAACCTTTCTTGATTTCTCCTCTGTATTGCTCCTTCACTGAAGTGTTTGGTCGTATCAAACATAACCTGCTCCTCCCCAACAAATTTTTTAAAGTTTCATTAGAGAACTGTGCCAACTAACGAGATGTGTTCCAAATCAGAGAGATAGATAAAATACACACACAACAATTTTGAAAGAAAATCAAAGTATCATTTTTTATCACCAGAGTACCCATACTGTTCTACCCAAGATTTCCTCCCTCTCCTCAGCCTGCCTCCTTAGCAAACTCATTTAAAAAACTTTATTCAGTAAATTACTCACACTCAGTAGTTTGGGACACATGGTTACAATAGTGTTGACTCTTATAGTTTTAATTTACATAGTTACCCCTCACCTCTTCACCACTGAACTGCCCAGGACCCTTTACCAATGCCCTTATGTTATCATCAGTCCATTTCCTCATTCACTACCTCCACTCCCATATTTCCTTAGCATTCTCATTTCTATAATCCAAGATCAAGAGTTTGCCATCATTTGACACCTTTCATTTACCTGTTACTTGTGCTTGTTACTCGTGCTTCTCAGTCCCTAACAGTCCTATGCACTTCCAAGTATTCTTTGGCAGAATTCTCAGAGATACTTACCAAGACCATCTTGTCAGCAGAGTGTATCATCCATATGGGCTCTGAGGCACGTGGATATCTTACCACTCACTGCTTTGTTATAAAGATCAACTGAATAAATTTATTTGTTAAACACATAGCAGTCTAAAATAGCCCCAAAGTGGAGGAAAGGTTATAGAAGCAAGATTCTGGAAAGCGGACCCAAGATCTGAGTACAATGAATATGAAACTACTTTGTAAATCTCTCCCTCTCCTATATATATATACATATATATATATATATATATAAAATCTAGGCACTATAATTACACTTTCTAAACACACGCAGTACTTGTGATTCCAATATGTATGTATGAAAATAAACCACATCTGGGGCTGGAGAGATAGCACAGCGGGTAGGGCGTTTGCCTTGCACGCGGCCGACCCGGGTTCAAATCCCAGCATCCCATATGGTCCCCTGAGCACGGCCAGGGGTGATTCCTGAGTGCATAGCCAGGAGTAACCCCTGTGCATCGCCAGGTGTGACCCAAAAAGCAAAAAAAAAAAAAAAAAAAGAAAATAAACCACATCTTCCTGATTATGGTCACCTTCCTGGGAGGGGTCTGTGATAGGGTGGGTAGACTAAGGAGCTGGGCTGGTCTCATCTCACTGGTGGTGCATTTTAAACATTTAAAACTCATCCCAATCTCACTGGTAATGCATTTTTTTTTTGCTTTTTGGGTCACACCTGGCGATGCACAGGGGTCACTCCTGGCTCTGCACTCAGGAATTACCCCTGGCCATGCTCATGGGACCATATGGGATGCTAGGAATCGAACCTGGGTCGGCTGCATGCAAGGCAAACGCCCTACCCGCTGTGCTATTGCTCCAGCCCCGGTAATGCATTTTAAATGCTGCACCATGGTATGTGGGTACTGATTCTAGTTGCTACTCTAAGCTTTTTTAATGACAGATAGCTTACAAGTTTAAAATGTGCATTTTAGGGGCTGGAGCGATAGCACAGCGGGTAGGGCGTTTGCCTTGCACGCGGCCGACCTGGGTGCAAATCCCAGCATCCCATATGGTCCCCTGAGCACCGCCAGGAGTGACTCCTGAGTGCAGAGCCAGGAGTAACCCCTGTGCATCGCCAGGTGTGTCCCAAAAAGCAAAAAAAAAAATAAAAATAAAAATAAAATGTGCATTTTAACATAACTAGATTCACAGATCACACATTCACTCATTCTCACTCATATGTAAGAAGCTACTTAACCTGCAACTACAAATTCATGTGAAGGCTCAGTTAAAGAAAAAAGAGGGGTTGAATACATCTTATCTTTGATTGGATCTAGTTTTCAAGAAAGAGCTGGCCAAGGATTCAGGCATCCATGAAACTGACAGCCTGGAGAGACAGGCTAATTTGAAAAAGGCAGAATCCAAGTTTTGTTAGGGTTGTGTACAATCTCAACAAGTTGTGATCCCAGAGTAAAGAGGGACTCTAAGTGCTCTCCTACTGTCTTCAAGCTGCATGTTCTCTTTCTCTCTCTGTCTCTCTTTAGCTTTGCCTCTCTCTCAGCAATTTGTCAACTGGAATAAGCATATGCACTTGTTTTCCAGAAGGACCAAGAAAAATCCTGTAATCCACTCAGGAAGTCAGGGCAGAGCCCCTCATTAGAATGATCATCACTTTAAAACCACAAGTGACTGCATGCCTGTTTCTTCATTTTTCTTCCTAAACATCCATCTATGAACAATAACCCACATTAGTTCTTGATCAGAGAGTGGTATTAAGACACTTCATGGGAGATCTCCTTCTAGTTTTTACTGAAGTCTTCCTAAACAGTGGAAAACAAAGACACTCTGGCAACTTCTTACCTTAATATTACATGCCAGAGCTTTCCCATCATCTCCTTTCAGCATCAGCTTCATTCCATGAAGAGATTCCATTGCTTTTACAAAGTCAGTTGATTCTTGATATTGGACAAAAGCCTCAAAAGTCTGCAAGCCCAAACTGAAACTTCCAAAGCTTTCACCAGTCATTACCTCTCTGTAAGGGTCAAGCATAGGGATATCCACATTCTTGATCTTCCCAAAACTTTCAAAAACCACCCGGAGGATCTCTTCACATGGCTTCTCCCCACTGGAACCTTTAGGTGCAAACCACTTGCAGGGCAAACCTTCGAAATAGATGGAATCTGGGCTCGTGTTGTGGTCCTGGTCTTCACCCTCATCACTGGATAAAGCCTCCTTGTCCTTGGGGAAGTGTTCCCACTCACCTTGGGCGTCTGTAGCCACAACTTTTAACTCTGTTTTCAGACCACTTAGCTTGATGATTTTCCCATGTAACTTAGCCTTGAGGATCTGTACCAAACTTAGTGTCTCAGCCTCCCCCTCGAATCGAATGAAGTCCTTCGTACTCTTGGAGAGCCGAACAGTGGTGAACTGGTCGGGACAAATCAAGCTCTTCAACTGGTCAAGAATTTCCCAGTTAGAAAAGTGTCTCAGAATTTCAGTGCTCTCTGGAAGCAAGACCTTGATCATCAATTTGGCGATAGGCTTGAGGTAGAGGTGTTGAGCTGCACAGAGTTCAGTGGCCTCAGAGTTATCATACACCACTGTGATCATCATGATAAAACCCAGAGAGACCTTAGAGAGCAAAAGAGAACATGTTCATACAAATGGCACAACATACTGGTTTAAAACTGGAGTGCTGCTTACCTGGCTTGAGGAAGTGTCCTATGGGAGAATCAAGATATAATAGTTTACTTTTGTTTCATATGCTTTCAAATATATTGTAGGATTTCTGGAATCATTGAATGAGCACATACATAGACATGGGATTCCTAGAACAGTGCCAGTACACAAAAGTTCTCAAGAAACAAAAGCTATGAGATTTATTGGTGTAGCAGTCTTTATTTCATTGAACTCGTGAAACAACCTGTGTGTAGCAATGTGCATGTCTGTTTTGTAGTTGGGAAAATAGAGACAGATTCAGGAAAACAAGTGACTCACTCAGAAATTGTCCTGCATTTTTGTTTTGCGTCACACCTAGCAATGCACAGGGGTCACTCCTGGCTCATGCACTCAGAAATCACCCCTGGCGGTCCTCAAGGGACCATATGGGATGCTGGGATCCGAACCTGGGTCGGCCGCGTGCAAGGCAAACGCCCTACCCGCTGTGCTATCACTCCAGCCCCAAACTGTCCTGCATTTCTGTCAAGCAGTTATTTATTAGTTTTTAAGCTCAAGGTTTACCCCTGACTGCGCTTAAGGATCCCCCCTAGTGGGCTTGGGGGATCATAAGGGGTGCTGGGGATCAAAGCTCGACTGGCCATGTGCAAAGCAAATGCTTTTCCCGGTGTGTTATGGCTCAGATTTTTTGTCAAGCAGTTTTAACAAAATGTTTCACTGATTAAATAAAACTTTCAATAGATGTGTTTTCAGTCAGTTCAAAGTATGACCAATAGAAATAGATGTTATTTGACTTCAATTTCTTCTACTTGTGATTTAAATTCACAAAGAAAATTATTACCTTTTTGGAGATTAAATAGACGTCTTTTGTGCTCCCATGGACAATTGCTACCCAATGAAACCAATTTCTATAATTCACCCAGATCCTCCCTCTCTGCTTTCCTGACATGTAATAAAATGTTCTAATAGAATTTGAAAAGAAATGAGTCAAAGACTATTTTGTTTGATGTACTGTATTTGGGGAATAGTTTTAAATTTATGAATAACTTTATAAATCACAGTACCTTAAAGTAAAGATTTTTTTAAAAAAAAACCTAGCTACTGGGCCAGAAAGACAGTTCAGTGGATAGAGCTTTTGACATGCCCGGCACCACAGAGCCAGAAGGAAGCTCTGAATATCACTGAATGTGACCCAAAAACCAAACTAACAAAGAAATCAACAAAAAAACTAGCTACTATGTCCATCTCATACTAAAACCAAAAGATAGAAATTTCAACTTAGATGACTACAGCAGGTAATTACAGTAGCCAGCAAGATGTTCTCGGTGAGCAAAGGCTACCTAACCACACCCCCAGCACTGTCAGGTGGGAGGCTACCTACAGACCCCCCCAGAACCTGGTGGATCCCTGAGCCCCATATGCTTTAGTTCTGGTAGGTCCCAAGCATCAAAAGATGTGTCTGTGGCCCTGTATGGCCTCCAAGCAATACCTGTCAGAACTTAACTGGAAATGGACCTTTGGAAGGATAGACTAACAAGCAGAGCCTGGGGGATGGACAACTCTTCAGCCCCAGCGATGCTGTGGGAAAGAGGGCATCAGTGGCAAGATACTACTATCATTGGAGTGATGCCGGGAATCTAGGTCCATGTGTGAGATCTAATTTTCAAATGGTGGCAATAAAGTCAAACAATTTAAGGCCTTGGAGATAGGTAAATGATGAAAAGATGCCTGCTGAACATGAGTGAGGTCATGAGTTTGATCTCTGGTGCCACTCATATACCAAGTATGATCCTAGCAACTCTGTTGTTTGCCTCCCCTGGTGTCACCACAGAGTGTGTGATCTCCAGCATTCAGCCAGGTGTATGTGAGCATTGCAACCAAAGTGTGTTGACTGCCTTCCCCTCTGTGAGCACCACAAAAAAAATAGATGTATAAGCCACTGTACCAGGAGTGCAACCTCTGGTTTCATGTGAGAACTATAACCAGAATGTGTGGGACCAGAACTAAAGGAGTGTGGTTCCCGGACAGCATATCACAACTACATGTGTGCAATCTCTGATCATCAGAGCAAAAACAGAACTGAAGGGGGGAAACTATTTTAAAGCATGGCAATAATAAACATAGCAGTGCAAATGGCATTTCTGCTGTGTGTTTTTTATGTAGGCAGAGAATACCAAGCTAAGACAATTTGGAGATATTGTGTGTGACCTTTTCCCAAAAACGATTATCCACTCTTCCCACTTCTCTCTTGAACACATATTTCTCTTTCTCATGCTTTTTCCAATCTGGTAAAGCCCTGTGCTCTCTTTTTAACATGTATCTCTCTTTCTCCCCTATCACATCTCTAAATTTCTTTAAATAGAACTATTGACTTCACTAAAAATATGAAAGATACATATAAATACATCAAAATATAGATACATTGATGGATAACGTATAGATAGAAAGGCACATGCAGCAAAAAATAAATAAATAAATAGATAAATAAATAAATAAATAAGGGGCTGGAGCAATAACACAGTGGGTAGGACATTTGCCTTCCACGCGGCCCACCCTGGTTCGATTCCCAGCATCCTATATGGTCCCCCGAGCACCACCAGGAGTAATTTCTGAATGCAGAGCCAGGAGGAACCCCTGTGCATAGCTGGGTGTGACCCAAAAAGCAAAAACACAAATAAATAAATAAATAAATAAGAAAGGCACATGGATGCAATTAGTTATATGAGAAACAGATGATAGATGCTAGATATTAGATAGAATAACAGACACACAGATAGGTTGACAAGTGATGGAGATTGAAAGTAAACAGAGAAAATGGATAGACCAACAGGTAAGCAGATAGATGAGAGACTGATGACATATACAGCAATAGACAGTTGCTAAAGAAAAAGATGATAGGGGCTGGAGCAATAGCACAGCGGGTAGGGCATTTGCCTTGCACGTGGCCAACCCGGGTTCGATTCCCAGCATCCCATATGGTCCCCTGAACACAGCCAGGAGAGATTCCTGAGTGCATGAGCCAGGAGTAACCCCTGTACATTTCCAGGTGTGACCCCCCCAAAAAAAAAGAAAAGAAAAAGATGATAGATGATATAGCTAGACATAGACACAGATTATAGATAAAGACAGATAAACTGAGATATATAGGGAGATAGATGAAAGATATTAGATGACTGGTAGATGACAGATGATTATAGGTTACAGGTTGATAACAGATGGATAGACAGAAAGATGGAATGTCAGATAATTGATATTAGAGACAGATAGTAGGCACGCAGATGACAGATATATTGACAGGTAGGTTATAAATGATTGAGAGTAAATAAATTTATAGGGTATATAGACACACAGATTACAGACACACAATAGATTATGATAGACAGAAGTAGATGATGAAAAGACAGATGACACAGATAGATGATGGACAGACACACTAAATGATATGCAGGTGATAAAGGATAGATGGTAGATCCACAGAAAATAGATGATAAAGAGACAGATATAGATATCATAGAAGACAGATCAATAGACATATGGTTAAATGATAGGTGATGGATGGACAGATGATATATATAAGTGATATTAGACACAAGTGACTGATTAATAATTTTACAGTACTGGAATTGAGCCAGTGCTTCATGTATGCAAGGTTTCCACCCTACTACTGAAACACCCCCCCAGCCTTTATTGATATTTTTCTTTTGTTATTTTGAAGTGGACTGAGTCATATCTGATTGTGCTCAGGGCTTACTCCTGGCTCTCAGGGGTCACTCCTGGCAATGTTTGGGGGATCCTATTCAGGATTGAACCAGAGTAAGCCATGTGAAAGGCAAACGCCTTAATTCTTATACTGTCTCTCACCCATCCCCCATATTTTTAAGGAACAATAAAAAGCAAGTAGCACAATAAAATGTGCAACCTGATCTTGATCTACAAAACCTGATATCATAAAATAGTAAAAGCTATAAAATAAGCTTGCACCACAGATGCACCCCTCTTTATATACAATCTGGAAATATGGGTGCTAAATTGTTAAGGATATTTTCAAAATGTAAAATGTCCAATGTAAAATGGACTGCAGTAGAGAAGAAATGACTTTCCTTTTTACTTTGTAGACTTCTTCTTTTCATCTTTGAATGTTTACAAGAAGCACTAGCTAGTTGTATGCTATCCTTTTGAATTAAAAAGGAACAATTCAGTGATAATAAACCATTAACACGAGGCATCTCACAACTGCTGCTATCAACTTGCTCAAGGTCAAACAGAGTGTTACAAAGGCAATAATATTACAATGTGATTCCCCTCCCCCCATACCACAGCCACTCCTGCTTTCGCTCCCTGTCAATGTCCATGGGCATCCATCTGAACATCCATAAGCAACATTTGTGAGTCATGGCTGAAGCCTGGAAAATCAGAATAGATCGGGATCAATGAGGTAACACTTGGCCACCTCAGTGCTCGCCATTCCAGCGGCTGCAAAGGTATTTTACAAATCTGATTTATTGAAGCATAATCTATATACTACAAACCACCTTTCATAACACACTATGCTGCAGGTGTACCAAATGTGTATATTTTGCTAACATCTGACCTATGTAGATACACCTGTAAAACTACCACCAATTTCAAGATGCAGAGGGGTTGGGAAGATGGCTCAAGGCCTAGAGTATTTGCCTTGTATAGAAGCCCTAGTTTGAAAGCTGGCTTTTTATAGTCTTCAGGCTAGCTCTAGTAGCCCCCAAGCACTGTAAAGAGAGGCCCCAGACCCCCTGAGTACTGCTTGGGCGACCCTCAGTACCTTTCATCTCCAAGAGTTTTCTAAAACCCCTTTGTTAGCCTCTTCTCCCCCATGCAACCACTGATCTAGCTACAGACTGTTCCAGTCATAACTGATTTATTTTATAACTAAAACAGACAGATGTGTCTGGAAAATATTCATAGCTACAGCCAATAATTAACGTTAACAGGTGCTTTCTTTTTTAAGTTTTGATAGTTCTGCATTCCTAGCGAACATATGGCAATCCTTAAATCTGGTGAAAGTGGAAAAGGTTCTAGTTGGCCCTTAAAGATGGGCTTAAAATGGTTTTTCTCCCGATGCAATTCCTGTTTGTAAGCATGTTTCAAACATAAATGTAGGCCAAAATTAATCTTTTTTGGGGGGTTGGGCCACATCCAGCAGTGCTCAGGGGTTGCTCTTGGCACTTAAGAATTATCCTAGTGGAACAGTGGATACAAGGGCCAGGAAAACTGCTCCATAGCTGGAAGTCTGCTTCATGAGCAGAGGGGAGAAGGCAGATGGAATAGAGAAAGGATCACAAAGAAAATGATGGCTGGAGGAATCAGATGGGATGGGAGTTTTAACAATTAAAAAAAAAAGGAAAGAAAAAGAGGAACAGACATAGAAGGACTGTACTCATTGGTAGAGTATAGAATAACATCATATGAAGCTGACACCCAAGGACAGTAGATACAAGGTCCAGGAGGATTGTCCCATAGCTGGAAGCCTGCTTCATGAGCGGAGGGGAGAATGCAGTTGGAATAGAGAAGGGATCACTAAGAAAATGATGGCTGGAGGAATCAGTCGGGAAGGGAGTTGTGTGCCAAAAGTAGATAATGGACCAAACATGATAATCTCTCAGTGTCTGTGTTGCAAGCCATAATGCCCCAAAGTAGAGAGAGAGTATGGGGAATATTGTCTGCCATGGAGGCAGGGGGAGGGTTAAAAAGGGGTGATATACCGGGGATATTGTTGGGGAATGTGCACTGGTGGAGGGATGGATGTTTGATCATTGTGTGATTGTAACCCAAACATGAAAGCTTGTAACTATCTCACGGTGACTCAATAAAATTGAAAAAAAGAGAATTATCCTAGTGGTGCTCTGAGGACCATATGGGATGCCAGGGATTGAACCTAGGTCAACTGTATGCAAAGTAAGTTTTCTACCCATTATACTATTGCCCTGACCCTAATCTATTTTAAATGGAATTTATGACCGAGTATTGTTGTGTTTATGCATAGATATAAGATATTTATATTAATTTATTGTATTAATTAAACATATCTACCATATCAATTTGGACTGGAGCGATAGTGCAGCTGGTAGGGCGTTTGCCTTGCACGTGGCCGACCTGGGTTCGATTCCTCTGTCCCTCTCAGAGATCCCCGAAAGCTACCCAGAGTATCCCACCCGCACGACAGAGCCTGGCAAGCTACCTGTGGTGTATTCAATATGCTGAAAACAGTAAAAAGTCTCACAATGGAGACGTTACTGGTGCCCACTCGAGCAAATCCATGTACAATAGGACGACAGTGCTACAGTGCTACCATATCAAGTAGCATTGCCTAAATGTTGTTATAATGATTTTCCTATTTTTAATTTTTTGAATGCATTTAGTTTTTTTAAATTTGTTTATGATGATTTACTACAATCAATATTCCAACACCAATCCCACCACCACTGTACCTTCCCACTACCATTATTTCCAATTTTCCTAACCACCATTGTAGATTTTTAGAGCATTCAAGTCAGCCCCCTAAGATTTTTTTTATAACTTTTTATTAAATCACCATGTGGAAAGTTACAAAGTTCTCAGGTTTATGTCTCAGTTATACAATATTCAAACACCCATCCCTTCACCAGTGCCCATATTCCACCACCAAAAACCCCAGTATACCCCCCACCCCCACCCCTTACCTCCTACTGTATAACTAATGAATTTCACTTCATTTTCTCTTTACCTTGATTACATTCCATAATTCAACACAAAGCTCACTATAGTTGTTGGAGTTTCCACCCAAGAGAGACAGACCTACTACCAAGGAAGCATTTGATAATTAGTTTTCCATTGCTGGAAATGAAGAGATATGTAGCCCCACTGCTACAAGTACATAACTCTATTTTTTCCTTTTTCCTTTTCCCTTTTCCCCCCCTCATCCCCCTTCCCGTGCCTCATAGTATGATGTACGCCACGCCGCGTCGGCCAGCGTGGGGCTTTTGCTTAGTTCACAGTCCAGAGAGGTGGCTGCTACATTAATAACCTTCAATATTTCAACAAAAACTTACTGTTATTATTTGGAGTTTCCCCCCCCCCAAGTCAGACCTGTTCAAAAGGAACCATTTCACATTGCTGACAATTATAACTGTTAAGTCGCGCGGATGCTGCTGCATCTGCGCGGTTTTGCATTTCTGTATAAAGTCCAGGGAAAATTCTGCCAGAAATTGCATAGCCCAGCTCACAGTCCCAGTGCATTGCTGTAAGAAGTCTCTGGAGTCAAAGTCTTTAGGCGCAGAGGGTCCGCTTCACGCTCAGCGGCTCCGGATTTATCTGGGCCGAGGGCGTGCCAGTTACGCCCCCTTCCCATGAGTTCCTGGAAGCCCCAAGAGTAAACACCGAATACCTCTGGGTTTGGAGTCTTAGAAGATGGCGCCTGCCACGTGGGTGCCGCCAACCCGCCGTTTTCCGTGCAGGAAGACAGGGTGGGGAGGAAAAAAAAATCCACCCCCCGGGCAGCACAGAGTTGTAGCCCAGTTCGCAGTCCCAGTGCATTGCTCAGCCCCCTAAGATTTGTTTTTAACGTGTGTACTTCAGTAGAGAGTAATGGCAGAATTCGTACAAGATTTTCTCATCATTTCACCTGTCATTGCCATATGCATCAGTTAATTTCCTCAACAAAGGTTTCCTCTACAAAGATCCTAGGAAACACCAAAGACTGATGGCAAAGAATTTCAAAACTATGTTTTCCATAAATCATCAAAAAATTTAATTTAATAAATATTTTAAACTATCCCCATGTTCCAGTGTGCTCCCATACGACCTCTTCCTCTAACTCCTGTCTGTCTTCTTGCCTTGTGATTAAAATCAGCACTCAATGGGCCAAAGCCCAACCATACAGAGTGCAGGACACTTGCCTTGCATGCTGGTGCCCCAGGTTCAATCCCAGGAAACCCATAGGGTCCTCTGAACACCACGAGTGATCCCTGAGTGCAGAGCCAGGAATAAGCTCCGAGCACCACAGTATGTAGTCCCAAAACCAAAATTAAATAAAAATAAATAAAAGCAGCACTCATGGAAACACTTTTGCAGGAGCAAGTGAGAACTCCTTTGGCTTTAAAGAATTACAGTTATTCAGTCTTGTTTACGTGGTATGCATTCCAGTAGTATCTTGTATGCATAACTTTATCAAAGCATTTCACTTGACATATTCCCAATGCCAGAACATTTCTAGCAGAGTTGCATAGAATGTGAATGTGGCTACTTTCTCTAGTCATCTGTTCACCTCCTCTTCCTTTCTTCTAAACCTAGTAGCAAACCTGACTGCATATTGATAGAGAACTATTCTCACAAATCTAAAGGATTTGTATTTTTGTTTGTCTGTTTCATGCAGTGCTGGTCTCATGAATGCAAAGCATGCACTTTAACATGGAGCCACATTTTCTATCTAAAGTGCATGTTTAATTAATTAATTAATTAATTAATTAATTAATTAATTAATTAATTTGGGATTGGAGTTGGACACCACACCCTGTAGTGCTCAGAGGCTCCCCCTAGAGGTGCTTTGGGACCATATGTGTTGCTGGGGGTTAAAGCAGGATTGGCTAAGTGCAAGGCCAGCTCTTAACCACTTAATATCTCTGGTGCTAAAGTGCATGTTTTAATCTAAAGTGGAAAATGGAATCAATTCCTTAGGCTCTGCATTCAAACGATTCCCAGGTTTTCTTTCACTTCAGAAGACATTAGATAGATTCCTCTGATACCTCTCAAGTTAGATCAGAAAGCTAACCCAGAAAGTCTAAAAGCACTTGAGTTACAAGGAAAAGAATCCATCACTCAGTCTTGCTTGCTTTTATACTCTCCAAAATATTTTACTGGCAGTGTTAACAAGGCCATTTGAATGAGGCATGTTTTTATTAAAACAGTGGAAAATAAAGGACTATTTGTACAACTCAATATTTTCTTTTGGAGTAGATCTTGGCTGCCTTTCTAAATTTAACTAGCCTTTTTTTTTGCAGTGGCTGGAACCCAAGGCCTCACACCAGCAAGGAGGTGCTGTACCACTGAGTACATATCTGGCTCCTGCTGCTCCCTTGTGTTATTTTTTCTCCAGGCTTTATAACATTAAAGTTAGTCATTTGTGGGCCAGAAAGTTAGTGCTTTTCTTGCATTAAAGCACTAACTCTGTTTAATCCTGTTCGATCTCTGACACCACACAGGGTGCCCAGGTCCCCTTCAAGAATGATCCCTGAGCACATAGCCAGGAATGAGTCCTGAGCACCACCAGGGAAGAAAACTAGATTCCATTTGGTCTCTTTAGCAACTTCATTTCTGGGCTTTGTTTACCTATTTTAAAGCGGGGCATCTTGAGGGGGGCTCCCAAGCATTGTGCATTATTCAGGGGCCCCAGGAGGCCTTTCTGATGACTGAGAAGTCAACCCAGTTAAAGGCTATGGACTGGATCGATAGTTCAGCGAGCAGCAAGTAGGGTGCCTGCCATACACGCTGATGATCCGGGTTTGATCCCTGACATCCCATATGGTCTCCCAACGCCCGCCAGGTGTTAAGTCCTGAGTCAGGAGTAAGCCGGGAGCACTGTCAGGCGTGGCCCCCAAACAACAACAGCAGCAACAACAAAAAGCCCAACCCAATTAGAGGTTAAATATGAGGACTCTAGCATGCCGTGTTGCTCAGGACTGCAGTATCAGGGATGAACTGGGTCACACCAACAGTGCTGGGATGGGGGAGGCTCTCACCCAGTAGTGCTGAGGAACTATGTAGAGCCAGATATTGAACCAGAAGCAACTTCCTGAAAGGCGTACCCTAAGCCTGTACTACTATACTAGCTCCTGGCCTCTAGAGGAGGGCATCTTAAACTTTGTCCACTTGCAACCCCCTTTTTAAAATTTTTTATTTTTTTATTTTTTTATTAATTAATTTTTAATTTATTTATTTTTAATTAGTGAGTCACAGTGAGGGTACAGTTACAGATGCATACATTTTTGTGCTTGTTTTTCCCTCATGCAATGTTTAAGAGCCCATCCCTCCACCAGTGTCCATTCTCCACCACCCATGAACCCAGTATCCCTCCCCCCCCAGTCCCATCCCCCCCACCCCACCCCGCCTCTGTAGCGGGGCATTCCAATTTGATATCTCTCTTTCCTTTTGGGTGTTGTGTTCCAAATAAGGGTATTGAGGGGTCATCCTGTTCAGTCTCTAGTCTACTTTCAGCACGCATCTCCCTTCCCGCACAGGATCTCCAATCACATATTACTTGGTGTTCCCCTCTCTATCTGGGGTGACTTTCCCCCATTGTGTGAGGCCAGCTTCCAAGCTATGGAGCCAACCTCCTGGTATTATATACTACCATTCTTGGGTGTTAGTCTCCTACTCTGTTGTTCTATATTCCACAGATGAGTGCAATCTTTCTATGTCTGTCCCTCTCTTTCTGGCTCATTTCACTTAGCATGATACTTTCCATATTGATCCACTTATATTGCAACCCCTTTTCACCAATTTTTTTTATGTGAGCCCAAGTATAAAGGTATATATAATAGGTAATAAGTTAAAATAGGTATATAAATCAGTTACTGATAGTAAATCATAAAGAAATTTCTCTCAAGACTTGAAAAAAAATTACATCATCCTTAAAGGAGTGGAGACACACAGTTTAAAATGCTAAGTTTTAGGGGGCACGAGCAGTAGTGCAGTAGGTAGGGTGCTTGCCATACAAGTGTTTGATCCCTGGCATCCTGTATGGTTCCCAAGCACCACTAGAAGTAGTTTCTGAGTATAGAGCCAGGAGTAACCTCTGAGCACTGCTGGATGTGGGCCCCAAACAAAAAAAATAAAATAATAAAATAAAAATAAGATGCTAAGTTTTAAAAGAACATACTAACATCTGCTTTATGGGAACATTTTTGTGAAAGCAGTGTTTCTGAGATTAACAAAAATATAGTAACTTAGGAGCCAAAGAGATAACTCAATGGGTTGGAACACATGCTGTGCATGCAGGATGCTTATGTTCTGTTTCCTAAACCCCACCAGGAAGTGACATCCAAGTACTGAGCTGGGAGGACGGAGCTGGGAGCAGCTCCAAGTACCAGGCTGGGAGTAGCCTTTGAGCACTGTATAATGTGGCTCAAGTCTGGAAAAAAAATACAGTGACTTAATAGGAGGCTTTGGATAGGCCTTTTGCTGCCAATGTGATTATTATAACTCTGTAGGTTATTGCTCCCTGATAGCAAGGGAGGAAACTCATTTTTCAAATATGAACAAAGCAGTTAGTGGATCTGTCAGGTCACTCTTTTGGCCTTTGTGCCTTTGGAAACACCAGGAATTTTTCTCTTGTAGAAGTCCTCTGTGTGCTGGCCCTTCTAGAAAATTTTGCGTAAGCTAATAATCTGCTCCCGCTTGATTCGCAGACTCTTGTGAAGGCAGTGTTAGAAAATTCTCAATATGTACAATTTAAAACATGGTGGAGAGAAGAGGCTGCGAAATTTGCTGGGATTAAGACACCAAAACATGGTGATACCTCTGTGAACGAGCCATAGTTAAGTTTATCTGTTAACTGATAAACTGATAAATAAACTTATGTTTTGAGTTTTCTCAAAGCAACATTAAGGTATTGCTGGGAATACCATCAATTTAGTTCATCAGTTAACTTTATCTTCACCCGAAGCGACCCGGATTTGAACCAGACAATTCCTCCGTCCCTCTCAGAGAGCCCAGCAAGCTACCGAGGGTATCCCGCCCACAAGGCAGAGCCTGGCAAGCTCCTCGTGGTGTATTTGATATGCCAAGAACAGTAGCAACAAGTCTCACAATGGAGACGTTACTGGTGCCCACTCGAGCAAATTGATGAACAACAGGACGACAGTGCTACAGTGCTATAGAAGTCCTCTCTCTCCAGACGGTTCCTCTCAGAAGTACTGCTTTTTTAACTCTGACTTGCAGCAGTTTATTATAATGCTACGAGACTCATGATTTCTCTTCTTCCCCTTAAGGAAGCAATCAGGATTTAAAGTGACCAGGTGGCAAAATACCTCATACATCTGCACTTTTGCCTCACTTGTTCCAATTTAGGGAAAATACACATCTCAGAGTTCTCAGTATTTTATTTTCACCATCAGAAAATGACCGACAATGGCAACGTTCCTGCTCACAGGTGCCACCTACAGGAGGAATCAGCCTTTACATAGGCGTGTGCATTACTCAGCAGTTTCTGAGAGCAGCAGTATTTCCCAATGTTTCTAAAATCCCAAAGCAAACTTATTTGAATACAAGTTCTTACAAGATATCTATTACCCAATACCTTATTGCAAAATCAGTGGTGGAAACATTTGGAGAAGCTAATTTTTCAACCCTCCACAACAGACTGCTGTGCCGCGATGTTTTGATGGGTAATCTGCCTGAGACAGAGATTCACAGTTAAAAGCCATACAATGATAGAGGGAATTGTTCAATCTGGATGAGAACTGGGTGCTAAAAGGAGGTGTGATATGCATGCTATGCTTTTAGCAACCACAGTGCCTCAAAGAAAAAATGTTTGCCATAGAGGCAGACTAGGGGTCAGGGGAAAACTGAGGACATTGGTGGAGGGAAGGGGACACTGGGAAAGGGATATGTGCTTGATCACTGTATGCCTGAAACTCAATCCTGAATAACTGTAAATCACGATGATTCGGTAACTTTAAAAAAAATTAAAAGCAATGCCAAGGTTTAAAAAAAAGAAAAGAACTAGAAATATCAAAGTTTGGGGAGAAACAACATGCTTGTCCTTATGGACCCATAAGGCCGGCTTTTGCATCTGTTTAATAACAATTTCAGATATTGATATGGTCAAGCCCCATCCCTGTGCCACACTTATAGCTGATTTCTGACAAAATTATATAGGGACTTTATACATATTTTGTTAGACATTCGCTCCCCTGAGAATTTACATTTTCCAATGATTAATTTTTAAGAGCAATGCTCTTCCCCAGAGTACTCCTATTCTACTAGGGTGAAAAAGGACATTGTGATAAAAATCTCTGCACAGTCCTTAATTTAAAATAAAAACCCTATTTCCTCAAGGTAGATTACCATGCCAATGGGTAAGAATGCACGGCTCATTAGATATTGTGAAGTTGATCTCCTGGAAGATCAATTAGCTGGCCCTCAGCATTGTTAGCATGTGGGCAGAACTGCTCAGTTTGGATTATTATCATTTATTTTTTCAAAATGTCTGCTACTTAATTAGTATATAGTGACAACAAAATGACTTTCATTTGCATTTACTGGAATACAGGTCAAAGCCTGAGCTACACTTCACTCTGATATTCAACTACTTTGTCATGTCTCCACAGTGATATTTCAAGCACATTCCAACATGATGAGCTGGAATCATTGGAAGAGAACCACGAGAGACCCACCAGTTACTAAATTCCAAAACTCTTAGGGCTAGACAGATA
Organism: Sorex araneus; assembly: GCF_027595985.1. NCBI lineage: Eukaryota > Metazoa > Chordata > Mammalia > Eulipotyphla > Soricidae > Sorex > Sorex araneus. The sequence continues at coordinate 118,894,481 of NC_073313.1, forward strand.
GCTTGACAAGCTGGAGAGCAAGTTTTGCATGCAGGACATCCAGCTTTGATGCCCAGCATCGCGTGATCCCCTGAGCACCAAAAGCCTCACAAAAGCCCTGGCTATGGCCCTCAAACCAAAATAAATAAATTCCTAAACTTTTCTTTTTTTTTGCTTTTTAGGTCACAGCTGGCAATGCACAGGGGTTACTCCTGGCTCTGCACTCAGGAATCACCCCTGGCGGTGCTCAGAGAACCATATGGGATGCTGGGAATCGAACCTGGGTCGGCGCATGCAAGGCAAACGCCCTACCCATTGTGCTATTGCTCCAGCCCCCTAAACTTTTCATTTTTACCTCCAAACCTGTCTTCCACCTCCGACTTGCTCTTTGATCCCACTCAGTGATCCCCATCTTCCTAAAAAGGGTCAAGCTCCACCCAGATGTCCAAGTTCAAGTACTCTTCCTCCTTTTCCGAGAGTCCTTCAGCAAGTCCTTTTGACTTCATATTTTTGTTTCATCCTGAATCTATCTCCAGCTCCTTTTGCACAGCCCAGTCCAAGTGACCATCATCACTTCCAGTTTACTCCAACAGCAACCTAACTAGTCTCCCTTCTTCCAGAGAAGACTACACAGTAGCCAAAACTCTTGGGTGAGGAGGGAGGGGTGGGAGATGGGCCATATACAGCAGTGCTTCAAGGCTATTCCTGGCGCTGGGTTCAGTGGTCACATCCTCTGAGACACTCTGAGACATCCTTGAGTAACTATCTCAAATCTCAGTGTTCATATTGGAAGATGATCAACTCATTTGCTTTTCCCCTGTGTCACTTCAATGATCAAGTAACAATGACTTTCTTGATCTACATACTGTATGTACTACCCTACTGCCCATTCTGTAAGTTAATGAGGGCAGGAACACTACTTGGTCTGCTCTTTTTTGTTTGTTCGGAAGCAACACCTGGCAGTGCTCTGGGGAGTGCTAGTCCGAGGGTAGCTCATGGGTTGCTCCTGACAGTGCTTAACAAACCATGAAGTGCTGGGGATCAAACCCAGACCTCCTACATATAAAACATGCATCTCAGTGCTCTGAGTGATATCCCCTATCCCCAGTGACTGATCCATCCTTTTTTGGGGTGGGGGGAGAGACAGGGTTATAGTCAGGTGCTCTTCATGGCACGGTGCTTCATGGCATGGTGCTGGTAATTGTTCCTGCAATGCTGGGATGGAGGGAAGCATGTGGTACAAGGGATAAAATCTGGACTTTCATCATGCAAAGCATATGCTCTGGCCTATAGCACTATTCCTCTGACCATAGTCTACTATATTTTTTGGCTTTTTGGGTCACACCCAGTGGTGCTCAGGGGTTACTCCTGGCTCTACACTCAGGAGTTACTCCTGGTGGTGCTCAGGAGACCACATGGAATTCTGGAGATTGAACCCACGTTGGCCCCATGAAAGATAAAAACCCAATAGTACTCATGGTACTATTGCTCTGGCCCCTAATATACTATTTTTATTTTGAGAACCTAGGACAGTGCCTGAAACATAGTTGAACCTTAACTTCCAATCTATCCTATAACAGAGAATTTGCTCATCAACCACATTTAATAGGGAAAATTTTCATGTTGAAAAATACCCAGAGAATTGAACCAGAGATTCAGTGGATGAGTTGCTTGCTGAGCACATGACCAACACGGGTTCATTCCCCAGCATCCCAGATGGTGAGCACCACCAGCAGTGATTTCTGAGTACAGAGCCAAGAGTAACCCTTGAACCTCTCCAAGTGTGGTCCAAACACCAAAAGAGAAGAAAAGAAGTAAGAGGAAAAGACCCATAAAAATGGAGTGAAATGATAATGCAGACGTGTTTGTTGTTTTAGACACATGAGTTATTCATATTAAATCAGTGAATTTGGGGACCAATTGAGGGTACCTACCGAGCAAAATCTTCTGAGGGCTCCTGTGATGAGTCACTCTCGATGAACTGAGTCTGAGAAGAGACAGAAATGAAGACAGTTACTTGGAATCTGTGGCAGAAAATGGTGCCTGCCCTTGGAAGCCTTGGTTACATTGGGTAACAGAGGAGTGATCCCGTTTTCCACACTCACTGTGAGAGAGTGGTAGAATGTCTGAACATCTGCTTCAGCGGTTTGAAAGTGTGCCAGAGTATCAGGACAGGCCTAGGAATAGTTGATTTTTTTCGTCACAATTAAGAGGGTTGGAAGGGACATCATTGTCATGGGGGGTGAGTGTGGGTTGTGTCATACACTACACTTGACTGGATAGATTTGCACAATGAAGAACTCTCCACCCCAAATGCCAACACTGAAACAGCTGATTCCACCATCTAAAATCTATGAAATTCCTCCAGGGGAATACAGATTATCACTTTTTCTTTTGGTTTTTTTTTTGGGCCATACCCATAGGTATTCAGGGCTTACTTTGTTCTCAGAGATCACTCCTGGTTGTGGCTGAGGAGATCATATCAGGTTTGGGGAGTCAAACTAGGGTTCGTTGCAAGAAAGGCAAGTACCTTACTCTTATACTATTGCTCCAACCACAGGTTAATATCTTTAACCTTTTATTATTGGGTTTTTTTTTTGAGAGGTTAAGACTCAGTGGAGCTTGGAGGCTACTCCTAGCACTGCTCAGGGACCATGCAATGTCAGGACCAAACTCAGAACCTCTGCATGCTTTGCATGTGCTCATCCAATTGTGCTAGCTCTCTGGGCCCCAGATTAATAGTTTAATCTGCTACTTTTCAGGTAGTTATTTTTAATCTCTTTGTGTGTGTGTACATGGGTGGATTGGCTGCCCCATGTGCTAGGGGAATCAGGGTTAAACCCAGTTGTACTCTAGAGGCCATAGGACATGAGGATCAAACCTGGATCCCTAGAAGGAGAGAGAGAGAGAGAGGGGGGGGAGAGAGACAGAGAAAGAGAGAAAGAGAGAGAGATAGGGAGAGAGAGAAGGAAAGTGCCTGCCATAGCCAGGTTGGGGGAGGGGAGGATAGTCCCCTGAGCACCACAAGGAGTAATTCCTGAAGGCAGAGCCATGAATAACTTCTGAGCATCATCAGGTGTTACCCCAAAACCACAAACAAACAAAATATTCCCATCTCATTAATGCTCCCCCTCAAATAAAATTTTATTTCATACTCTATTTTTATCACTCAAAACACTCATCAACTCCAAGGTTTTTTTTTTTTTGCTTTTTGGGTCACACCCAGCGATGCTCAGGGTTACTCCTGGCTATGCACTCAGGAATTACTCCTGGCGGTGCTTGGAGAACCATATGGGATGCCAGGGATCGAACCCGGGTTGGCCGAGTGCAAGGCAAACACCCTGCCCGCTGTGCTATCGCTCCAGCCCCTCCTCCAAGTATTTTATGTAACATTGTCATCCCATTGCTCATCGATTTGTTCAAGCGGGCACCAGTAACATCTACACACACAGTCTCTATGTAACATTTTTTAAAAAAAAATTCTTTGGCTTTGGAGCCACACCTGGTGGTGCTCAATGTTTGTTCCTACCTAGCTCTGCTTTCAGAAATTATTTTTGGTGGGCCGGGGGCTATATTGGGTGCCAGTGATTGAACCGGCTTGGCCATATGCAGAGCAAATGCCCTACCCATTATTTTATTCCTCCAGCCCCATTATGTAACATTATTAACTGGGTAACACCACAATATTCCACCAGCATGTGATCCAGCCCTTTGTTCTATATCTTCAGAACTTTCCCCCTCTATATTTTTTAAAATTCATCCATAAATCCTCCCTAATCCACAATCTCATGAAGTCAAAGGAGCTTATCACTCTGTCTCCACACATGCACCTATGTATGTGTACATGTATCACATACACAAATACATGCAAATTGTTTTTATTTCTGTGGAAAATCCCAATTTACTGTTTGAAAAGTTTCTTATGTAAGTGTTGTCAATAGTATCATTATGCATTTCAATATTATTGGGTTGTTTGTTTAAAATTATTTTGCTACTTTGTTGTGCTGTAGCCCTTGCTCTTTATACTATAGAAACTTTATTTTTTGTCTTTATCATTTTCATTGATAATATAATTGGGAAATAATTTGGCAGCTACAATAAGGAAAGGTTAAATTTTTAATTTTTGTCATGTCAATTGCCATTTTCCCCAGAAATTTTCCTGAATAGGACATTTCATGGTTATTATTCTCAAATGATATATTTGCCATAAACCAAGTACCTAAGGCCAGAGAGATAATATAGAGGGTAGGTTCTTGCCTTGCATGTACTGATCTGGGTTTGATCCCTAGCACCACATTGGGTCTCCTGAGCCCTGCTAATAGTGATCCCTGAGCACAAAGCTAGGAGTAATCCCTGAACAAAGCTTGGTTGGAGCAAAAAAAATATTTCAAAGTACCTAAATATAAAAATGAATCAGCAACCTGATGCTGAAACAACTTGGCAAATGTGGCTCTCTCTTGGCAATGATGGGAAAGCATTTTGGGAAAGTGAACACATCGACAATCTCAGTGATAGACTTACCTACATGTTTAAAACAAGTCTCTCCCAAACAGAGGAAAAGCAGTATGGAACAATGACAAACCCTTGGCCCTGGATTCCAAAACCAATTACCCAAAGGTAGGGGCAAAGGTGTTCGGGAATGAAAAAGGGACCACATGTGACACAGGAATAGAGGTGGGAGGTCATGGGCATATCAGTGAAGATGGTTGCACTGATTTTGTACATAAACATCATAAAATTTAACACTATTGTAACCCTATCACATAAACTAAAGCAAAAAAATCTTAAATTTATTTGAAATATCTAAAATTATTATTAAATATTACTTATGGTTAAGTTTTATTTGATAAGATTTCAAGCACATGGAAAAATGTAAAAAAGTGGCTGGAGCAATAGTGCAGTGGGTAGGGTGTTTCCCTTGCAAGCGGCCGACCCGGGTTCAATTCCCAGCATCACATATGGTCTCCCAGGCACTTCCAGGAGTAATTCCTCAGTGCAGAGCCAAGAGTAGTCCCTGTTCATTGCCGGGTGTGACCCAAAAGCAAAATAAAAAGTAGAAAATAGTCTGTCTCTCATCACCACTGCTACCACAGCCACCATCATATCCCCATATTTCCGCACTATATCTTTCCTTCTAATGCTGGAAATGGTACATGAAAGCAACAGCTTTTCAACATGTAAAGAGTAAAGGCTCTTCTACATGTGTCATGCCCAGAAGACAGACCAGTGGCCAAATTCAATCTTCAAAGATACAATCTTTGGTTAGGTCTCAGTGAAAAGTCAGTGGTAATCACAGGAGTCAGGATAGCATCAGCCAGTTCCAGCGTCCTCCCAGGCCCATGTTACTCCCTTTCAATCAGCCCCACCGCCATCTGACAAATGTGACTTCCCTGCTCCCGCAAACCCCAGTGCCTGCAGGCCTCTTGTACATGTCCTTTTTTTTTTTCAAATACTGTGCACGATATGAGTAAGAGGGGAAATGCCTGCAAGGCTTTAAATTATTATTATTGTTCTTTTTATGGGTCGCACGCAATGGTGCTGGGGAGTTACTACTGGCGGGTTCGGTGCCAACAAGGCAAGTGTTATATCCACCATACTATCTCTCTGGTTCCTGTAAAGAAGGTTTGGGTGTGTTTTTTTAAATATGAAGATTGAGTCTTACCAATCTCAAAGCACACATTTGGACACTTTCAAGAAGCGTGATCATGACCGATGTTTCCAAGTTTGACCCAGAAGCAGGCAGGTGGATGGTAGGCGGAATGAGATGGCTGCGCCTGAGACTTTCGGCACGATCTAGAAAAGGTACCTCAGATGAGAAAGATCCAAAGACTAGGCCGTCCCATGCTGGCACCCATTCTTTCAACAAACGTCCCTCCTCAGACACAGAGTTAGCTACTGGTCTCCCCCGGGTCTCCCGGGGGAGCATGGCTTTAAATAATTAAAAGGCTGGAGAGCAAAGGTACAAAGGACAACTCTTGTTTCCCCCGCCCCCACCCGCACCACCATACTGTTCCGCTGCCACCCAACCCCAAGTTCGGCCTACCGGCAGCCCCTGCTGCATTTTTCCAGTGATGCCTGCCTCACTCTCCTACTTAGACTGGAAACGGGCTTACTTCAGAAACCTCCAGACAAGACAGAAGGCGGGGAAATGCCCTAAGTACATGACCTGAGCCCCGAAAGATCACGTTCAAGTTCCCCAAAGCTGGATGCCACAGTTACCTCAGGAGACTCTTGACTAACCCTGGCTAACTTGACTAACCTTGGCTAAACTCAGGAGACTCTATCTTTTTTATTTTTTTAAAAAAATTTATTGAATCACTGTGAGATAGTTACAAGCTTTCATGTTTGGGTTACAATCACACGATGATCAAACACCCATCCCTCCACCAGTGCACATTCCACACCAACAATATCCCTGGTATACCTCCTCTTCCCACCTTCCCCCTGCCTCCATGGCAGACAATATTCCCCATACTCTCTCTCTCTAGTTTTGGGCATTATGGCTTGCAACACAGACACTGAGAGATTATCATGTTTGGTCCATTATCTACTTTCGGCATGCATCTCCCATCCCAACTGATTCCTCCAGCCATCATTTTCTTAGTGATCCCTTCTCTATTCCAACTGCCTTCTCCCCTCTGCTCATGAAGCAGTCTTCCAGCTATGGGGCAATCCTCCTGGACCTCGTATCTACTGTCCTTGGGTGTCAGCTTCATATGATGTTATTCTATACTCTACCAATGAGTGCAGTCCTTCTATGTCTGTTCCTCTCTTTCTTTTTTTTTTAATTTTTAAAATTGTATTGAATCACCATGAGATAGTTACAAGCTTTCATGTTTGGGTTACAATCTCACAATGATCAAACACCCATCCCTCCACCAGTGCACATTCCCCACCACCAATATTCCGGGTATACCCCCTCTTTACCACCCTCCCCCTGCCTCCATGGCAGACAATATTCCCCATACTCTCTCTCTCTCTACTTTTGGCATTATGGCTTGCAACACAGACACTGAGAAGTCATCATGTTTGGTCCATTATCTACTTTCGGCATGCATCTCCCATCCCAACTGATTCCTCCAGCCATCATTTTCTTAGTGATCCCTTCTCTATTCCTTCTGCCTTCTCCCCTCCGCTCATGAAGCAGTTTTCCAGCTATGGGGCAATCCCCCTGGCCCTTGTATCTACTGTCCTTGGGTGTCAGCCTCATGTGATGCTACCCTACACTCCACAACTCTTGACTGACTCGACGGCCAGAGCTCCCCCTAGCGAGGCAGGACCGCAGGCTGTAGACCATTTTTTTTCAGGGTGAAGAGCAGGGGCGCATCACTGGGTAAACGACTGGATTTTCAGGACAGGCAGAGCCAGCTGAGTCCGGTACCCATCCCCTCCCTCATTCCCATGAAGCCGGTTCTGTCGACTTGGTACCAAGTCGGGACCGAAACGCGGCGGGACTCGGCTGCCCGCCTTGTGAGCGTGGCGGAGGATACTGAGCCGAATCTAACCAACCAAACCGCTCAAGCCTCTGTGGCGTCGGTGTCAGAAGAGAGGGAGTCCCGCCTGACGACGCGACCTCTACCGCGGTCGCCGTTGCTAACAGCGGTACTTGCCAACAGCAGCGGTTCCAATGGTCCATGCCATGGGACATTCACAGAGATCATTCCCCACAAGTTTGGGAAAGGTTCGTGGGGAGAACTGTGAGCAGACAAGCGGCCGCACCTCATCCAAGTCAGCGATGCAGGTGATCGCTCAGGTGCCCACGCCCCAGACAGCCCCTTCCCCCCAGTGAAGCCCCTCCGAGCTCACCTCGGCTGCCTCCGGGATCCCGGCTCCCCCTGCTGTCTTCCGGCTCCCCCGTCAGCCTACTTATTAGCGGGCTGTCCTGGGTGGGCTTTAACCTAGTCAACGGCCTCCCCTCAACAGCTCCACTCCCACCCCCACCCCCCGCGGCCGGCCCTCAACTTGCAGCCAGGGCCAAGGGCAACAATGAAATCGCCCCGCCCCTCGGATTCCCCCAGCGCCAATCGCGTTCTCTCGAGAACCCCACCTTGTAACCCCGCCCCTCTCGTGTGGCAAAACTGCAGCCAAAGTTTATCCCGGTGCGCGCGGTTGCTCCTGACGATTCCATCCCAAGCTCCCCCAACACCCATACCCTGCAAGAAGGAACAGCCACGTCAAGGCTGCAATTTCTCCGGTCTCTTGAACTCCCACTCCAGGCAACCTGTTTATTTTCGACGAACAGCTATTAAAAACACGAGAGCATAGAGAGAGTAAGCCTCTGGCCTTGCATGCAGCCTACCACCTCGCCCCCCCCGCCCCCCGCCCATGTTGGTTGGTTGGTTTTGTTGTTTTGTTTTTGTTTGAGGCCATGCTCCGTGGTGCTTAGGGTTTACTCCTGGCTCTGTGCTCGGGGATTATTCCGGAAGGTGCTCGGGGGACCATCGAGTTTGTCGGGAATTGAACCAGGATCAGCCTCGTGCCAGGCTTAATCCTTGAACCCCTGGACTAGCTCTCCAGTGCCAGAGCCAGGTTTGATCTTGAGCACTGCATGGAGGACCCCCTCACCGCCTCCAGGAGTGTATTGATGCATATTAGGTTTCTCACCAAGATGCTAGCACAAGGTTCTATGTTCAGGTGATTGGTAAATTTCAGTGGGTTTTGTTGGAGGACGGTGTGTGCTTATTTCATGTGTTCTTCAACCCGGCTGAGCCAGAGCCCGCTTGTGCTTGCTCATTCTGTCCTACACTCAATATCCCTCTGTCTCTGCTCCTTCCCAGTGCTATGCTCAGGCCCTATTCACACAATGCCAAAGGACCTCCTTTCCCTGGGCACTTTGCCTCTGGGCTTCCACCTCTTGGCTGTCCTCTCAATTACCTCTTTTCATCCATTTGACACTAGAAGCCAGAGCTGCCTCTAAAACACAAATGTAATCCTGCCATCATAACCCAATTTAATACCTGTCCAGCTTCCAATCTCTCGCTTTGCAATTCTCTTTCTGTCTATGTTGGCTTTCCAGATAAGATCTAAAAACCTGTGGTGATCTGGCCTTACCTGCTTAGCCTCATTTCTAGCAATTCCACCTTCACTATAGAAGACGTTCTATTTTAGCTAACCTGTACTTCCGGTCCTTTCTCACCTTTCTCAAAGAAACAAGGTCTCTGACACCTCAGATTCCTACCCTCCCCCTTCTGACCTATCATTCACTGAGGTAGTGGCTCATTCACTGAACACACATATATCCCCAGAACTTTGTGTGTCTAGTACTGGTAGGGACATGAATTTTTATGGTGATAGTAAATAGTTCCATCACTAGGAGTACTTTTTCGAAAGGACAAACTGAAGATGTGCCAAAACAGGGAGCCATCCATACTAGGAAAAAGGAAGTCTGAGAAGCAAAAGACAAGAATCCCTGAGCTCCTAACTCCCTAGATCTAGAATTCAAGTACTTCCACTCAACTTTTGTATGTATTCATGTAATTATTACATATTCATTTAATAACTCTATTATTTAATCCTATTAGTTTACTGGGGACCAAACCCAGGGCCAAAACCCAGGGCCTCATACATGTAAAGCATGAGGTCAATCAAACTACATCCCCAGTCTGCCCACTCCCCACTTTGAATTTCCAAGTTAAAAAATTCCAACTCACAGGCTTGAATAATTAGAGTTTTCTGTGCAAGCCTTAATGAAAGGTTGTTTTAGCAAACTATGTCATCATTCTCAGACAATAATCAGCACAATTAATTGCATAAAGAAACCCATTGTGCATTCTGGCTTATTCCATATAGCAAAGAGTTCAGATAAAAGATTGCAATCTCAGGAAGTCATTTGGAAGGAACACTAACAGGCAAATAGATTCATGATAGTAATTTATGCAAGTCTAGGGGGTGATGCTCTGGCCCTCGGCTTAGAACTCCCACCCAGTTTACTGAGAGAAGCAGTGAGCTGCAACTAATGAGTGTTTGCTTAATCTAACTAAGCAAACACAGGCTTTATGCCTAATATAAAAGGCATTTAAGAGGCCAGGTGCGAAGTGGTGATCTTTAAACTGGTTGTACAAGAAAGCTTATCCCCAAAGGATAAGCCTACTTAATAGTCTGGGGTTTTGTTTTTGTTTTTGTTTGGGATGGGGGTTGGAGTGATTAAAAACTTGTTAGATCAATTTAATCAAACTTGGAGAATCAATTTTGCCTGACAGATATCAAATAACATTTCCAGTAAATACGTAGAAAGTCCAAGAAATAATACTAACCCACTTCCTTGAGTTCTTACAAGATTTAATTAACTTGAAAGGACTTCCAAAGTTTTATAAAATAGAACTCTAGGAACCAGGAGACCTAGATTTAGTCCTCATCACTTTCAACAGCTCAGTTACCTAGAGAATTTTTAAAATTTCTTTGAGTCTCAATTTTTCCATCTATGAAATGAGAAGGAATTCAGATCATTTCCATACTTTGAATCGAACAGTTTAATAATCTAGCACACATGGTTGTGTTATCATTTCTGTTTCTTTGGCTGTAGCTTAAAACAGCAATAGTCTACTTTCGGTTTTCCTAAAATTGGATTCTGGGAACTATTTTCTAAAATGCTCTGCTGTTCTTTAGACACAGTCCCCTAGACATACTTACCCTAACAAAATTGTCCAAATATTAAAAGAGCAAAACAAAATAAAATACAGAACAAAGTAAAAAAAAAGGAAGCTCAACTTTCATGTTCATACATAAGCAAATGAAAGCTCTTTCTCAATAATTGAAAATACATACCTTTTTCTTTTCATCATTTTTCCATGCTTTTCTTTTCCAAGGATTTTTATTACTCAACTCGTCTCTAAAATGAATTTGGGGTACTCATTACCAACTCTAACATCGCTATGACTATTTATAAGAGGACATGAAGAAAAATGTTTTGAAAGGGAAGTATTATATGGAGAGAGGAAGAGAGGCAGGATACAAAACTGTCTATACATTATACCCTCAAGTAAACTAAAAAGAGTGCATATATGCACTCAAAACTGAATGGCTCTCTACCAAAAGGTTCACAGGCAGGTTTATAACTGGTGGGACTGAATATTACAGTTCCATTTCACTTTAGTTTTTTCTCCCTTTACACGTAATAAACCTGTATTATATATTTATAGTAAGAACATAAGCATTTACAGGTTGAGGATGTGGTTCAGAGGTCAAAAACTTGTCTTGTATATATGAGGCCCAGGGTTAGATCCCTGGCACCACAAAAAAAAGAGTATGTGCATTTTATTTTATATTTTATTATAATGGGAAAATGTACTTATTCTACGTAAATCTATACATGCATGATTTTTTTAAAAAAATGAAAAGCTGTTCCAATCTGTTTAGAAACAGATTGCCTGATTTTGAATCGAGAATGACATAATCTTCTGAGACTCAGTTTCCCTTCTACAAGACGGCAAGACAAACACATTTTCTTTTTCCTCCTTTCTCAGGGTTTTGTAGTCATCATTCTGCTTTAAAAGTCAATGAGTTTGACTTGGGGCTGGAGCAGGTAGAGTGTTTGCCTAGCATGAGGCTGACCCGGGTTCGATTCCCAGCATCCCGTATGGTCCCCCAGCACCGCCAGGAGTAATTCCTGAGTGCAGAGGCAGGAGTAACCCTTGTGCACCACTGGGTGTAATTCAAAAAGCAAAAAATAAATAAATATGGTCAATCAGTTTGACTAGTTTAGATATGTCTTATCAGTGCATTCACACAGTATTTGTCCTTTTGTGTTGGGCTTATTTCACCTAGCATAATTAGTCCATGTAGCATACACGGTGTTTCTTTTATTTAAAAAAAAATTTTATTAAATCACCAAAAAATAAACAGTTACAAAGTTGTCCATGAATGGGTTTGGTATTCAGTCATAAAATGTTTCAATACCAGTCCCTTCAACAGTGTACATTTCCCACCAACAATGTCTCCAGTATCCCTCCATCCATCCACCACCCCCAGTCTGCCTCTATGACAGACACATCTCTCTCTCTCTCACCCTCATTCCTTTTCTTTTGGTCATTATGACTTGTGGTGCAGGTACTCTAAGGTTATCATGTATATTCTTTTGCCTACTTTTAGCACTCAATTCTTGCCCAGAGTGATCATTTCCAACTGTCATTGTCATAGTGATCCCTTCTCTATCCTAAATGCCCTCTCCCCCTACTCCCCACAGCTTCCAACTGTGGGCCAGTCCTCCTATCTTATCTTTTCAAGACTGAATAATATTCTATTTTAGGTATATGCCATGTTTTGCTTATTCATTCATCTGTCACTTGGATTGCTTCCACCTCCTTGTTATTGTGAATAGTGCTGCTATCAAAATGGGGTGCAGCTATATCTTTGAGACTGCTTTGAATTATTTTGGGATACGGTAGTTCTAGTGTTAATTTGTTAAGAATTCCTAATAGTTTTTTGGTTTTGGGCCACACCGGGCAATGCTCAGGACTCATTTCTCTATACTCAGGCATTAGTCCTGTCAGTGCTCAGAGGATCATATGGAGGTGCCAGGGATCCAACCCAGGTTGACTGCATGTAAGACAAGCACCTTACCCATTGGCCCTAAACTTGTTAATAATTTCTATACTATCTTCCCTAGCAGCTGCATCAGTTTTGCATCATTTTTTTTACATTCCCAACAATACTGTCAAAAATTCCAGTTTCTTCACATCCTCACCAACACTTGTTATCTTATGCTTATTTTTATAGTAACCACCTATGTGAGATGATTTGTTCATTTTCAATAACTCTCTGATGTCTCATGGTGTGGGAAAAAAAATAGCTCCCAATGAGCAGTTTGTTTGAATCCTGGTCTTCAGCTTTTTCAAATAACTACAGTCAACATTTGTGAGTATCTTTGCATCCGCATATGGTGTTTTTTTTTAGCATAGAAAACACCAGGACAAAGCGGCATATGCATCTTTTGAAACATTTTATTGAAAAAAAAGTAAGGCCTTAGGGGAAATTTACAAGAACAAGCATATTTAATGGTTAAGTTTGTTAATTTCCTGTATCATTTCCTTTTTATGTTTATATACTGTTCCTTTTTAGTGAACCATTTAGAAGTAAATTGTAGTCATGCTGTTCCTATAACCCTAAATACTTCAACATGTACCTCTCAGAGCAAAATGTTTCTCTTGAATAAACAGTGCAGATAGGAAAATCAAGAAATTGAGATTGATATAAAAAAACATGCTGTCTAACCTGCAGGACATATTCCTCAGTTTCCAAAGGAATATTATACAGGTAATATTCTTTTTGTCTTTTTTGCTTTTTGGGTCACACTCCGTGGTTACTCCTGGCTCTGCACTTAGGAATCACTCCTGGCAGTGCTCGGGGAACCATATGGGATGCTGGGGACCAGTCATGGGTCGGCTGCGTGCAAGTAAAATGGCCTATCCATTGTACTATCATTCCGGCCCCCCAGATAATATTCTTTGTAGTAAGAACTGTGAAGAGGGAGAGGGTACCAAGATGTAATTCAGGATCTCATATTACATTTGTTGCTTCTCTCTTGCTTTCTTTAATCTGAACATCATCGCGAATTTGGCAATGTTTAAAATTTAATCTTAAATATTATTTACTTCGGAGCAATGACAAGCTTACAGAAATACTGGAAGTACAATATAGACTATACTGCAATTTTGTTCTGAACAACTTGAGAATAAGTTGGCAACCTGATGCCCCATTATCCCTGAATAATTCAGTGCATCTTATTTTTGCTAGCAAGGATATTTTATTTATTTGTACATTTATTTGATTTTAATTACTTATTCCATACAACATTTCTTGAGGTGCTGTGATTTACAATATTGTTAGTAATAGTTGCATGCATACATTGTTCCAATACCATACTCACCATCAGAATTCCCACTTCTTTTACCAATATCCCTTCCTCTGCCACCCCCAACACACAGTAAACTTAGTTCTATGGAATAACTCTCAAGTTCTGTTGCCTTTGACCATTTGTTGCTCCATTACTGTGTATGTTTATATCCTACATAGAGAGCTCATTCTGTCCTTTTCCTTCTGACTGACTTCAATCAGCCTGATACTCTCTAATTCCATTCACACAGTGGTAAATTGCATCATTTAATTCTTTATTATAGCTTCCTTCTTTCTTCCATCAATATGGATGTTTTCTAGTCTAGCTATAGCATTGCCATTAGAATCAGGAAATTGATATACATAGACTACTAATTGTAGATTCCATCCAAATTTTACCAATTGTCCCCAAATCGTGTATTATAGTAAAAGAAATGCAGTTCAGAGTCAATCTCTATAGTGGATTTAGTTATCACATTCCCTTAATTTCCTTCAATCTAGAATGCTTCCTTGGTTTTGGGTTGGTTTTTAGGAATCTGGAACATTTTGGAGATTATAAGTCAGTTCTTTTGGATAATGTCCCTCGATATGGGTTTGTCTGCTTCTTTCCCACAATTAGATTCAGGTTATACCTCTTACCATTATCAGAGAAGTGACACTATACTCAGCATTGTCTCCAGTGGTGCACAATACCACCGTGTCCTATTACCTGGGGTGTTTAGAATCAATCACTGATGTGTTCCCATCTTCTCCACTGTACGGTGATTTTTTGTAATTATTGAATGCTTTGTGGGGAAACCGTGGAACTGTAAACATTTCTTATCAAGTTTTTCATTTGTTCAGTTATTTACTTGCATCAGGATATATTTGTTTTTTGTTTTGTTTTGTTTTACCTAGTGGGTTGTAACCCATTACTATCATTGCTCCCTGAGGAGTCTAGGTTTAGTTCTGGGAGTCCCTTCAATATATTTTCTGTGTCCCTTGAGATGCCCCAATCATACTTTGAGCACTTCTCTACTTTCTGGCAGAAGATGTGCCAAGCTTATCTTGTTCGTCCCCTTATACAGTCCTGAAAGCAGCCGTTTTTTCCTGAAAAACCCTAATTCCCTTCAATAGAAAAATGTTTAGAAGAAAAATCTGGACACTATGTATAGATATTTCAGTGTCCCTGACTTAAATTATTCCTAAATATATTTATTTATTATAGCTTAGATGAAAAAATTACAACCTGTTCATGTTCAGAGGTTACTCCAGACTCTGCACTGAGGAAACACTCCTGGCAGTGCTCAGGGGACCATATGGGGTGCCAGTGATTGAATTAGCACAGGTTGCATGCAAAACAAGTGTCCTACCTGCCATACTATCACTTGGTGCCTAAGATTTTGTTACTGATACAAAAAATATGTTACCAACAGGCGAAGTGCCCATGACTCTTCCCCTATCCCTATGTTAGTTCAGGTCCAATATTCATTTTCTCTCACCCCTGCTCCATTATTTGTTAATTCACAGTTACAGTTTTGTTGCAGACTATTACATCCCTAGCAACTACCCTTGTGCTCAAAACCTTCCACTTGTGTTCCCATGTTACATTCCAGCAACCTATTCCTTTGACCTATCACTGACCTATCACTCCCAGGTCTGTTTTATATTATCTCAAAACTACTCGAATTATTGATTGATATTGTCCATAACATTGATTTGTTTCTCTGTATTCCACAGATGAGAAAGTGAGCTCATCCAGCATTTGTTCTTTTGTCTATGCCTTATTTTGCTCAGCATGATACAGTCGCCCCTAATTCCATCCAAGTTGCTGTGAATGGCACAACTTTATTTTTACTTGTGGCTGCATTGTGTGTGTTTTCAATTCTTTTGAATATATACCCAAGGGAGTATGGCTAGTTCACACAGTAATTTTTGTTTATTTTTTGGAGGCTTTATCATACAACTTCTTATGATTTTATTGGGGTTTTGGGGAGCAGAGACAGGTCACACCCAGCTGTGCTCAGACCATATAGGGTGCTAGGGGTCAAACTTAGGTTGACCACATGCAAGGAAAGCACCTTAATCCTACATTATCTCTCCAGTCCTGTTTCTCATAGTTGTAGCACTATTTTACATTCCACCAGCAATACCCAAGGGTTCCCACTTTCTCACAACCTCATCAATACACACACATTAACAGCCAACCTAACAGGTTTGAAGTTATTTTCTTTTGTGTTTTCTTTATGATTACTGAGACATCTTTCCATAAAAACCATTGGCCATTTCTATGTCTTTGTTTTCAGTGCCAAATCCTGCTCTATTTGGGCTTCCTCCCGGCTCCACACTTAGGAATCAATCTTGGAGGTGCTCGCAGAACCATTTGTGGTGTCAGGGATTGAACCTGGGCAAGCTGTACATAAGGCAAATGTTTTCCTTGCTGTATTGTTTTTGCATACCCATTTGTACATCTTAACTAGAGACATACTATGTCAAGCCCTTCCTTGGCCATTTTCATTATTGGGTTAATTGATCTTTTGGGATATTGACTTGTCAGATTTTCCTATATGTTTTCAGGTTTGAAAATATTTTCAGTCTTTCCATAGGATGACTTTTCAATCCCTTGTTTCCTTTGCTGCCCAAAAGCTTTTCATTTAGTTATTGTACATGTTTATAAATGTTTTTGCTCTCAGCTATGAAATTTCTGTCAAGACCAATGTTCTATTCCCAGCCTTATAAACAAATCATTTTGTTCTTATTTTTTTGTGGTGCTGGAAATAGAACTCAGAACCTCAAAATGAAAGATAGTTAGTATACTGCTGAGTCACATCCTGACAACACCCCTTCTCCCTACTCCGTACCCTATCGTGAGATCCACATGACAAGGTGCTAAAGGAAGCTTCTTGACAATAGTGGTGGCAGTAGTGAGACCCCCAACCCTCTGTAGAAATAAGTACCAGGAGGTTGACCCCATGGCTTCGCGGCTGGCCTCACGTTCCGGGGAAAGGGCAACTCAGAGAAGCGATCACCAACTACATTGTAGTTGAAGGCCATGTGGGGGAAGGGAGTTGCGGGCTGAATGAGGGCTAGAGACTGAGCACAGCGGCCACTGAACACCTTTATTGCAAACCACAACAGCTAATTAGAGAGAGAGAACAGAAGGGAATGCCTTGCCACAGTGGCAGGGTGGGGTGGGGGGGAGATGGGATTGTGGAGGGTGGGAGGGACGCCGGGTTTACGGGTGGTGGAGAATGGGCACTGGTGAAGGGATGGGTTCCCGAACTTTGTATGAGGGAAGTATAAGCACAAAAGTGTATAAATCTGTAACTGTACCCTCACGGTGATTCTCTAATTAAAAATAAATAAATTATAAAAAAAAATAAAATTAAAAAAAAAGAATTACATCCTATTAACAACCACATGAATGTGCTTGAAACATTTTCCCACTGTTGTGCCTTTGGGTTGTAGCTTTGTGAGAGATTCAGAGCCAGAGACAGCCAGCTAAACTGTACCCAGATTCCTAACACACAAAAGCTAAGATACTAAATGTTTGCTGTTTTTTTTCTTTTTGGATCACACCTGGCAATGCACAGGAGTTACATCTGGCTTTGCACTCAGGAATTACTCCTGGCAGTGCGGTGCTTGGGGAACCATATAGGATGCTGAGAATCGAACCCGGGTTGGCCACATGCAAGGAAAATGCCCTACCCACTGTACTATCGCTCCAGCCTCATGATTGCTGTCCTTAATTTCTGGGTTTGAAGGGTAAATCATAACACAGAAAAAGATGGCTCATACAGTAACTTGTCTCCCATTTCCAATGTCATCCACCCTGACACTCTGTTCCCTCTGCTTAGACCTCTCATTCCCCATCCCTGGCTGTCCTCCTCCCTGGAGTCCCTCTCATCTCAATTAGACTCACACAACCCATGCCAGGGTGCTCAGACATGAAATACCCCAGACAACTCTTCTACTTTTGTTTCCCACAAAGAGTGGCCTACCATAAGGTCACTCACATCAATCTGCTAGGACTTTAGCCTCCCCAACTCCCCATCATAAATGCTTACCTTGTGCTCTGTCTCCCTAGTAGATTGAGGACTATAATCTTCAGGAAGGAGAGGAGGACAGGGTATAAGCATTTTAATTTTAACATATATATATACATATATACACACACATCCCTATGATTCCATTCTTTTTTTTCAGTGTAGAAGATAAAAGATTGAATACAGAGTTTCACACGTATGAAGCTCTACAAATGAGACACATCACCTGCCCCATTAAAAAAATAGGAAGTAGTGCAATGGACTGAAATGCATGCTTCATATGCAGGAGGTCCAGGTTGAATCCCTAGCATCTCATGGCCCCCTTCGGAAAAATTCCGAAGAACCTAGCCAGGAACAGTTTCTGAGCACTGCCATGTATTCCCCTGGCTCAAAATGAAAATAAAAATCTATTAAATTACTCTATATTAGCATATTTAATTAGAGACTATTTCCCCCTTCAAATGCAATGACCGACTAGAAGTGACTTAAGGACTGTGGGAAGGGGTATTGGGCACTTTGATGGTGGTGGAGATATAGTACTTGTATGCACCAAACTTATGAAAATTAACACTTTTAACTGTGCTACCTCAACTACAATAAAAACTTTTTAAATCCTGTATTTCACTCTTAACTGACATATAAGGGCACATAACCTTGGTCAATGGGTTGAAATAGACAACTACCAAGGAGGAAAGCACTGAATATATATATTCATCCTTGAGAGACAGTGCAGGTGCTGACCTTGTACAGAGATGACCCGGGTTTGATCTCTAGTACACGCAGCATCCCCCATCACTGCCAGGAGTGACCCCAGCACAGATCCAGCAATATAGTCCCCAAGTACCACCAAGTATACACCCTCCCAATAAATAATTTTTAAAGAATAAAAAATAAATATAGCTGTTAATAAATATAATAAATATAGCGTGATGTATAAATATAGCACATCACTCCATTTTTGACACCGGATTACTGTTCCTCAGGACATGTGACAACAGAGGCATTGGTGTCGTCGCTGTCCATGTCAACGCGAACTTGGCCATGAGCATTGATTAATCGAATGCCTAACAATCCAAACCAGACGATTGCACTTGAATAGATGTGGCTCACTGCCGGCAGTTTCTATATTCGTCATCTATGCACCAACATCCAACTACAATGGAGAAAAATTGAGAAGTTCTACATGGAGCTGGAGAAGTTCTATAAAGAAGACCACACCTTCTACAAGATCATTGTCAGTGATTTCAATGCCAAGATAGGACCGAGAACTATCTTGGGACCGAAGAACTCCACATTGGGACCCATGGCCTAGAATGGAACAAACAGGGTGAGAGACTGTCTGAGTTCATCATGTCGACCAAGACCATCCATGGTAACTCACAGTTCCAGAAGGCCGAATCTAAATGCTGAACATGGGAGTCTCCGGTGGACAGTTCCACAATGAAATTTACCACATCATATTCAATCAAAGGTTTTGCCTGAAGGTTTGTCGCTGTTGTCCCAAAATTCCAAACTGGATCAGACCACTGTCTCCTTCGTGCAAAATTCTACTTCACAGGGCGGGGAGAAAGGTCTGCAAAGTTTAAGTTTAAGAAGAGAACTCCCAGAATGACCACCAAATGGGAGCTCTTTGGCACTATTGCAGCAACATGGGAAAAAGGCATCGTTGACATCAACGAGTGATACGATCAACAGGTTCAGCACCTCCATGACTATGCGAAGAATGCCAAGAGTGGGAAAGCCACAAGCAGACGCCTGTCTTCAGAAACTCTCGGGCTCATTCGCCAATGTGGTTTGGCATGAGCCTCAGGCAACCACAAACTAACGTCCAAGTTCACAAAGCTGTGCAAAGAAGCGATAAAGGAAGACCTCAAAGAGAGAAGAGCAGCAGTGTTGGCCAATGTGTCAGAAGCAAGGAAAAGTATTCACAACGCTCGACTGTCCTTCGCCAACTATAAGGCCAAGATGATTTCCCTCTGACGTCCTGATGGATCTATCACAACTTCCAGAAGGGCAATGGAGAGGATTATTAACGATTTCTATTCGGATCTCTTTAACAGCCACGTCCACCTGCCCACATACCAAATTCCGCAGAATGGATATGTCATCCCCAATGTCCTCCCTTCTGAAATCCGACAAGCCATTTCATTGGTAAAGACACGTACAGCACTCAGTCCAGACAAGGTCAGACCTGAACACCTGAAGAATCTCCCACCAGTACTTGTCAATACACTGGCTCGGCTCTTTACACGCTACCTGTCTGTATGCAAGGTTCCATCCAAATGGAAAACCAGCAGGACTGTTATGTTGTACAGGAAAGGAGACATCCACAACATGGGCAACTATCACCTGATTTGCCTGTTGTCCATCATCTACAAGTTATTCACTCGAGTCATCCTGAATAGGATTGGCAGAACACTAGACTAAGGACAACCATGAGAGCAAGCCGGGTTCCAAAAAGGATTCAGCACAATTAACCATATCCACATGTTGATCAAGCTCATTGAAGTTTTGCGACAGTTTAGGATGCCTCTATGTCTAATGCTCATTGATTTAAAGAACGCCTTTGATTCTGTTGAGACTGAAGCATCATAAAAGCCCTAGCCAAATAGGGCATTCAAACTCAGTACATCTGGATCCCCCGTGAGCTGTATTACGGATTCACCACCAGGATCTCCTCATTCTACAAAGAAGTGATCATTGATGTAAAGAGAGGGGTTCAGCAAGGTGATACCATTTCCCCAAAACTCTTCAGTATCACCCTGGAGAATGTCATGTGATGACTGGAATGGGAAAGAATGGGAGTGAAGATAGATGGTCGGCAACTACACCACTTCCACTTTGCTGATGACATCATTCTAATAACACCAAACATTAGCCAAGCAGCACAAATGCTGACCGACTTTGACTGTGAGCGTGGAAAGGTCAAACTGCAGCTGAATCTCACAAAGACAATGTTTATGAGAAATGAACTAATTCCTGACGTTCCATTTGTTCTCAATGGAATGAAATCTCCAAATGCAGCAATTATGTCTACCTAGTTCGAGTACTCAACATGACGAACGACCTGGCAACTGAGCTGCACAGAAGGAAGAGAGCGGTGTGGAATGCCTTCAAGAGAGTCAAAGAAGTGGGGGCTGGAGCGATAGCATAGCGGGTAGGGCGTTTGCCTTGCATGCGGCCGACCCCGGTTCTAATCCCAGCATCCCATATGGTCCCCTGAGCACCGCCAGGGGTAATTCCTGAGTGAACAGCCAGGAGTAACCCCTGTGCATCGCCGGGTGTGACCCAAAAACAAAAAAAAAAGAGAGTCAAAGAAGTGATTAAGTGGACAAAGAACCTCTGGCTCCGGGCACATCCTTTCAACTTCACTGTTCTTCCTACACTAACATATGCCTAAGAGACCTGGGCCCTATGAAATCAGGATAAGAACAATATTTGGATGGGGCTGGAGAGATAGCACAGCGGGTAGGGCATTTGCCTTGCACGCGGCCGACCCGGGTTCAAATCCCAGCATCCCATATGGTCCCCTGAGCATGGCCAGGGGTAATTCCTGAGTGCAGAGCCAGGAGTAACCCCTGTGCATTGCCAGGTGTGACCCAAAAAGCAAAAGAAAAAATAAATAAATAAATAAATAAAATAAAATTTATAAAAAAAAAAAAAAAAAGAACAATATTTGGGATGCAGGCTGTGGTGCTGAGGATCAGTGTGCCGCCAGCCAGGGCGGCAGTCCAGGGCCGGGGTGGGAGGTGGT
This sequence comes from Sorex araneus, assembly GCF_027595985.1. Taxonomy (NCBI): domain Eukaryota; kingdom Metazoa; phylum Chordata; class Mammalia; order Eulipotyphla; family Soricidae; genus Sorex; species Sorex araneus. The sequence continues at coordinate 118,916,069 of NC_073313.1, forward strand.
GGCTGGCTTGGTCTGGGTCCGAGAAGCAGGCTGGGACATGGAAGGGCGGGTCCGGAAATGTCACACACCTGGGCTGGAAGAAAAAACGGCAGTGGTGCTGGGGATCGGCGTGCCGCCAGCCATCTGCATTTGTATTTTCATTGAAGCACTGTTTACAATAGCCACAATCTGGGAAAAAATGGAGTGCCCAAAAACAGATGACTGGTTAAAGAAACTTTGGTACATCTACACAATGGAATACTATACAGCTGTCAGAAAAGATGAAATCATAAAATTTGCATATAAGTGAATTAACATGGAAAGTATCATGTTAAGTGAAATGAGTCAGAAAGAAAGAAACAAACATAGAAAGATCACACTCATCTGTGGAATATAAAATAACAGAGTGGGAGACTAACACCCAAGAGCAGTAGAGATAAGGACCAGGAGGTCTGTCCCACAGCTTGGAAAGTGGCCTCACATGCTGGGGGAAGAGGCAGCTGAGATAGAGAAGGGAACACCAAGTAGGGGACGTTGCGAGGACCCATTCGGGTTGGAAGATGCGAACTGAAAGTAGACTATAGACCAAACATGAAGGCCATTCAATACCTCTATTGCAAACTACAACACCCAAAAGGGGAGAGAACAAAAGGGAATGCCCTGCCGCAGAGGCAGGGTGGGGTGGTGGGGGATGGGGTGGGGGTGGTGAGAGGGATACTGGGATCATTGGTGGAGGTGAATGGGCACTGGTGGAGGGATTGATAAACGATCACTGTATGAGTGAAATGCAAACACAAAAGTTCTTAAGTTTGTAACTGTACCTCACGGTGATTCTCTAATAAAAAATTTAAAAAATATTTTAAAAAGTCATCTTCAATGATCTGATACCACTGGCAAATGCAACAAAATAAAAAATAAACAAATGTGACTACATAAAAAAAGAACAATATTCGTGTCTCCCAAAGAGGAATCAAAAGAGCCATGCTTGGAATATCACGTTTCACTCAAGTGGGAGAAGGAATCCGGAGTTCCGAACTCTGTCTACAATTGAGAATCAGGGACGCTGTCTCGTTTGCCAAGGTGTCGAAAATCAGATGGGCCAGACACTTAATGTGATTTGGGGATTGCTCGACTAGAGCTGTTACCGACTGGATTCCATGGGATGTCAAAAGAACGCCTGGCTGCCCACCTACGAGATGGTCACAATTTTTCGTCAAGACCCTGAACAAATGATTTGAGGCTCTTCGTGTTCCTGGAATGAGCAGAAACCATTGGGTTATACTAGCACAAAACAGGGATGAATGGAGACATTACTGGCGCCCGCTCAAGCAAATCGATGGGCAAATCAATGAGCAATGAGATGACAAGTGATACAAGTGAATGCATCACTTGTCTTTGCATAGCAATTTGTGCATCCTCGTGTATTTACTATGCCTTTAGCTCAAATTACTCTATTGTTATTATTATTTTGGGTTTGGCACCACGCTTGGTGGTGCTGGGGATACTTCTGCCTCAGTGGTCTGGAGAGCATGTGGTACTGGGGACTGAAACCATACCTTCTGCATGGAAAACATGTGTTCCAACCCTTTGTGCATACTCTCTCTCTCTCTCTCTGCCCCATTATTTGGGTTTTCTGTCCCTGTCCCTTAGGGCAGTATTTTTTAATGGGGGGTCATAAGTACCCCCATGAGGGTCCATAGAACATTCCAAGTGAGTCCACAGGTGGGGCCCATACATAAGATTAGAAGGCCCATCAATAGGACCACAGAAACTAAGGTCAGAAGGACTCCAAGTTCAGAAAAATGTTGAAAAACACTGCCTTAGGACATAATATCTATAAAACACTTCATAAAGTGCTATTAACTTACATAATCCTCAGAATAGCATTATGCTCCCGCCGCATTTAACACAAAAGGACAAACTGTACTGGATCTAGGGTGCAACTTAATACAGGATATAGCAAATCAATGTCAAAGCTGGGGTTTGAACTCAAATCCTCTGACTTCAGACCCTGACATATTTTTATTTATTTTTTTTACCATGTTCCGTTGTATGTCATTATTTTTAAAAATATTTTTATTAGTGACTCGCCGTGAGGTACTGTTACATACTTAGAAACGTTCGCATTTGCATTTCAGTCATACAATAATCAGTTATCCATCCCTCCACCAGGTGCATTCTCTACCACCAAGGATCTCGGTATCCCTCCCACTACCCCATCCCCTCCCCCTCCCCACGTCACCTCTGTGGCAGGGCATTCCTCTTTGTTCTCTCTCTCCTTTTGGGTATTGTGGCTTACAATAGAGGTATTGAGTGGACATTGTGTTTCATCTATAGTCTATTTTCAGCAGCTCCCAACCCGAGCTAGACCCTGGCATATTTTTAAATCATTAGCCCACTCACTTCTCTGTGTTGTTCTCTCTCAAGATGCTTTCTTAAAAGGCCCTCATTTTCTTTTCTAACTTTTTTATTGAAAGTCTGTGGTTTAGGATACTACTAATAATGGCTTCTTAGGAATTCGATTGATAATAAAGAGGGTAAAGCACTTGCTTGCACACAGTCAACACAGGTTCAACTCCCAGCACCACATACGGTCAACCTAAGACTTGCCATGAGTGATCCCAGGAGTAACCTCTGCACAGTCAAGTGTGGTCCAAAAACAAACATAAAAGGTTTATTATGCACATAATTCCAACATCACACCCATCACCAGTGTACCCACCAACCTCTGCTGAGACCCCAAAGCTCCTGCCTCTCAACTTTCCCCAACTTAGTTATGTGCATCAGTTCTCCATTATTTTGCCTTTGGACCTTTTTGCTACCTTTTCTGCTATCTTTAAGTGTCACATAGTGTTGCTTTGGCACATTGTCTCTATTTTGCTGTATATCTTTTTTATTTGTTTGTTTGGGGGGGTCACACCCAGCAATGCTAAGAATTACTGCTGGCTCTGCACTCAGGAGTTACTCCTGATGGTGCTAAGGGGACCATATGGGACACTGGGACTTAAGCCCAGTTAGACCATGTGCAAGGCAAGTGCACTACCGGCTGTACCTTGCTATGTATCTTGCTATGTATAATCATAGACCCACATATGAGAAAGGTCATTCTGTATCTGTCCATTTCCTTCTGACTAGCTTCACACAATAGGATATTCTCTGGTTCCATACATTTTGCTGCAAACTGCATTATTTTATTCTTTCTTGGGGCTGTATAGTATTCCATTGTGTATGTACCACAATTTCTTGATCCATTCATCAGCAGTTGGGCATTTGTTTTTTACATATCTTGGCTATTGGACAAAGTTCAGTGAGGTACATAGGTGTGCATATATCCTTCCAAATTAATGTTTTTGTGTTTTGAAGATGCCAATAAGTGTTATTGCTGAATCGTATGGTAATGCTGTTCTTGGTTTTTGTGAACAGAATTCTATATTGCTTTCCATAAAGCTTGAACCAGATAATATTCCCATAAGCACTGGGTGAGGGTTCTTGTCTCACACAACACAGCCAAAGGCTATTTCCAGGCCTTTTTGCTTTCTATCTTTTCTTTTTTCTTTCTTCTTCTCCTTCTTTTTTTTTTTTGGTTATTGGGTCACACCTGGTGGTGCTCAGTGTTTGTTCCTAGACCTTTGCTCAGAGATCACTCCTTGCAGGCTCAGGAGTCTATACAGAGTGCTGAGGATCGAGTCCCACTTGGCTACATGTCAGACAAGGGTCCTAGTCATTATAACATCACTTCAGCCTTTTCCCAGATTTTTTTGTTAAAGTGTCATTCTTACAGGCATGATATATTTTGTTGTTGTTTTGATTGGCATTTCCTTAATTATGAGTGACAATGAACAGTTTTTCATATACCATTTGGCCATCTGTATATCTTCTTTGGAGGAGTACCTGTTCATCTATTTGCTCCACTTGATGGATGTGGGTAGTTGGAGTTTTTGATTTTGAGTTTTGGATGCTTTGTAGATCTTGGATGTCAACATTTTATCTGATGATAAAATATTTTGTGCATATACATATGCACACAAATATTTTGTCCCATTAAGTAGGGTTTATTTCTATTACAGCTTGAGTTTCTTTCATCATTCTGCAAATTTTTAATTTAGTGTAGTCTCATTTGTTTGCTTTTGTCTTTGTCACTATAGTCACCTTTTTTAAGATTCCTCTGCAGTCAATTTCCTGGAGAGTTCTGCACATGTTTTCCTCAATGTGTTTTACGGTTTCTGGTCTAATCTTGAGGTCTTTAATCCACATTGTATTTCCTTTGTGAAGGGATTGAAGTATGGTTCTAATTTCATTTTTTTACATATGCCTATTCATTCTTTTTCCAACATTATTTGTTGAAGAGATTTTCTTTGCCCCATTTCATATATTTAGCTCCTTCATCATAGATTCGCACGCCATAAATCTGGGGACTTAACTCAGGACTTTCAGTTCTGGGGCCAGAGCGATAATGCATTGAGTTTATCTTGCATGTGGCTGACCCAGTTTCAATCCTCGGCATCCCATATGGTCTCCTGAGCACTGCCGGGAGTAATTCCTGAGTTCAGATCAAGGAATAATCCCTGAGCATCTCCAGGTAACCCTAAACCAAAGCAAACCAAAACAAAGCAGGTCTTTCAATTCTGTTCCATTGGTCTGCTGATCTATCTTTACTCCAGTACCAAGCAGTTTTGACTATTATAACTTCACAGTATAATTCAAAGATAGAAAAGTACAATGTCTCCCATCTCCTTTTGTTTTCTTGGATATTATGTGAGTTTTACGGGTCAGTAAATATTTTAGTGCAGTTTATTCCATATCTTTGAAAAGAGTCATTGGGTCCACCCTGCTGCATCACCAAGCATGGGTGCTTTTTCTGTCTGCCACAGAAACATGCCAGGAGCTGGTACTGCTTTGACCTATCAAGTGGCAGAGCTGCCATGGGGACACAGGGTGCTTCGCGGAGAGAAAGCTGGGTGGAGGTGCCTGAGTGGGTGCAATCAAGACACAGGGTCTAGAGTCACCTGTGCCAAAGGAGCTTCAGAGATCTCCCTGCTGAGGTGGCTGGAGGGTGGTAAGGGGTGTGACACTTGCATGCCGGGTGAACCCGCTACGGCGTGGCTGTTGGGGGTCAGTGCTTTGTTCTTACTGCACATTCCCTTAAAAAATTAAAAAAATAAAAAAAAATAAAAGTCATTGGGTCCAGAGTGATAGTACAGCAGGTAAGGCATTTGCCTTGCACACGGCCAACCTGGGTTTGATCCCCGGCGACCCATATGGTCCCCCAAACACCGCCAGGAATAATTCCTAGGTGCAAATCCGGGAGGAACCCCTGAGCATTGCTGGGTGTGGCCCCAAAAGCAAAAAAAACATTACTCCTGAAAGTGCTTGGACGACCATATGGGGTGCCAGGGATGGAACCCAGGTCTGCTGCATGCATGCAATGCAAACTCTATCCCACTTTACAATCATTCCAGCCTCAAAAGTCATTGGAATTTTAATGGGTATTGCATTGAATCTGCGGAGTACTTTTTGTAGAGTGCTCATTTTAACAATGTTGATTCTTTCATTAGATAAACAGAGAACGTTTCCTATTTCCTAGTATCTTCTACTTTCCTTAGAAGTGATTTATAGTTTATAGTTTTCTCTGTATAAGTCTTTCATCTGCTTTAAGTTGATTCTTAGATATTTGATGTTTTGGGACACTAGTCTGAAGAGGATAAAGTTTTTAATTTTTTTCTTCTAGTTCTTTACCTGTACACAGGAATGCCATTGATTTTCTCTGTATTGATTTTATAATCTGCGACCCTACTGTATTTGTTTATTACTTCTAGGAGTTTGTATTTTTTGGTTTGGGATGGGGTTTTTTGTTTGTTTGTTTGGTGGAGCCCTTAGGGTTTTCAATGCTATCTGAAAATAGTGATAATTTGACTCTTCCTTCCAATTTTGATTCTTTTGATATCAAAAACTCTCATTTTCAACTGAAACCTGAATACAGGGCTACCTCTAGCCAGCGGAGATTATATTTGTCCAGGTCAACAGCAGCTCTTTAGGTCTTGGGCACCTTCTTGGAAGTGGGATAAACCAACTTTAATCAATACTGTAAACATTAACACTGTTTTAATCATATTACCTGAACTATAATAAAAAATAAATTCAGGGGCCAGACAGATAGTAGAGTGAGTAAGGCACTTTCCTTGTATGAAACCAATCTGGGTTCTATCCCTGGCATTGCTTAAGATTCCCAACCACTGCCAGGAGTGATCTGTGCTCATAAAGCCAAGAGTAAATTCTGAGCCCCGCCATTTATTAATAACAAATTTTGTTTCCAGGATGTATAAAGTAAAAACAAATATATCTAAAACCCAGTGTGAAGAGTATCCTGCCATTTGTAATGTATATGCACATATATTCATCATAATACACATATTTGTAAATGAAAAGAGTAGTAGACTCTCAGTGAGAGATAAAAAATTGAAATAAAAAATTGAAATAGTGAATGTTTCTGGGAAAAAAATGGGTATGGTGGGAAGAACACTTCTCCCTGTCCCTTTTATTCTATTTCTTTGTATCATTTGAATATTTATCATACAAATATATTGACGGTTAAAATGTCTGTAATGGGTCCAGAGAGATAGTACAGTGGGTAGGGTGCTTGCCTTGCCTACAGCTAACCAGGGTTTGATCCATAGCACCCCATATGGTCCCCCAAGCCCCTCCAGGAGTGATCCCTGAGCACAGAGCCAATAGTATGCCTCAGTACTGCTGAGTGTGTCCCACCAAATATTTATAGAAATTTACAATTTTATATAATGCCTTATAATCTTAAAGTAGTTTTACAGATTCAATTTTACTTCACACACACTCAACCTAGGTGTCTATTTCCCACAGAGACCTTCAAAATGGCTTCTACCTTTAACCTACATTTTAGTTCCTCTTCTCCACTCTCTGCCTGCTGTGGCCACACCTTAAAGAAGTCTAATCTACAATTTCCCTCTCTCATGCCTGCAGGACCTCAGCTTTAAGTACTCTCTCCCTCCTAATTAATGTAACTAGGCATTGTGTTCCATAATTACAGGGTCTGTCAGTGAAATCAATAGTTGCCTCCCTTGTGACAATGACATTTTTGCTCCCTCAATCTCCCAGGAGCCCAGCAGCTTCTCTGAGCCAATAAAACTTCTAAAATAGTGTGTCCCTTTGCTTTCTTTCATTTTCATGTGTGCACAAAAATGAGCAGATTATTTATTTGCATTTCATATCTTCTTGCCATGATTACTTGGAGATAAAATAACAGTTGAATGACCATTTCACAAATTTTATAGTAAATTTTACATATAAAATACTGCATACGTAGATATATGGTTCTATGATTTTTTAAATGAAAGCAAAGTTTTCAACTTCAAATGTATTTTTTAGAGATGAACTGAAGATATATGATTGAACTTAAAATATCCTTGATCCCTAATAGATTTTTGCTAAGAATCAGCTTTTTTCTTCTGACTTCAACTCCAAAGTCTCTTGTCTCCCCTACTTTTTTTTCTTTTTGGGTCACACCCGGCGATGCACAGGGGTTATTCCTGGCTCATGCACTCAGGAATTACTCCTGGCGGTGCTTGGGGGACCATATGGGATGCTGGGAATTGAACCCGGGTCGGCTGCATGCAAGGCAAATGCCCTACCCGCTGTGCTATTGCTCCAGCCCCCTCTCCCCTACTTTTTAATGGAAGACTTCTAATTCTATTTCCTTAAAAACACACGGAGGGAAACTGAGGACGTTGGTGGTGGAAAATTAACCCTGGTGAAGGGATGAATGTTGGAACAGTGTATCACTGAAAATCATGAACAACTTTATAACTGTGTATCTCACGGTCTTTCAATAAAATAATTTAAAATATAGCATGTCAAAGTTAAGAGGCCCTTAGAATTCAACCAGAGATAAGAAAATGGAGACTTACGTAGGCCACACACCTTTCCTAAGGACATGTTAGAGATAAATGTTAGAGGCCAAATTAAGCACTCCAATAAAGCCTCTTCCATTAAACATTATTAATGTCCTGGAAATCAGTAAATCAAATTCCACAAATCCACTTACCTAACTAAATCTAAAGATTTTATTAGGGAGGAAGGGTTTGAGTACAAGGTTGATGCAGAGGAAAAATAGAAAATATAAGCTATTTTATTCATTTTCCTTTTGGTGAGTTCCTAGCAGAATCAATCAAGAAAACAGGTTCTTTTCTGGCCAGGGAAGGAATTTCTGGCTGCCACTCAATAAAGATCTAACATTATTATTTGTACCAATTTTTTCCCAGCATATGTGAAATTTAAGAAGGTGTTATAACTGGAGCAGATGAAACCATACAGTATCTGTTTCCTGCTTTCTCCAAAATTATGCTAAAATTAGCTTCTATTCCCCAAGGCCATTGAACCAAGGAAAGCAAGTTTGCTCCTTGTCTTGTTTTTCTAGCAATAAGTCTGTAACAATTAAACTACTGCTGACAAAGAGAACACTCTTTATATTTTCATGTGACCTTAAGTGAAAATGTACTCTTTCATCAATTTATAGAGTTACCTGGTGGCATGGTAATAGGAGGGATCAGGTTGTCAAGTTTCTGAGGTACCAAACATGACTTTCTGAACTTAAAGGAAAGACTATAAAAATGATCAAATTGACATGGAACTGCCCAACTAAATTTAAAGGTTTGATGATGAAGTTAACATTGGGATTGTAAAGAAATTTAGTGAACAGGTAAGAAATATTTGAGTATTAATACATAATTGTCTTCTTTTTATTTGAAATTATCTACTCCCTTAAAATTATATTCCCCAATTATTGCCATAGTAAGAAAGGATTCTATGAAAAATCAGATATTTATATAAAATGATATTCAATACGATTTTAGTAAGTAAAATAATAGAAACAATTGGGAGTGATTAAAAATATAATTCTATTAAAGGAAATCGTATATGGTCACTACAATCATCTTCTCAAACTTTTTCACTTTTAGCAGCTTCACTGAGATATAATTTCTGTATGATAAATTCCCTTGCTTAAAGTATAAAATGTTTTAAAATTATTTATAGAGTTGTGGAGCTATCCCTGTGTAGTAATAGAATTTAGAAAATTTTATTCTCCCAAACCAACTGGAGATAAAGAGAAAATGACACTTTGTATTTTTCTATGACAAAATTAAAAATTTCTTTGGATGATCAATTATAGCCAAACTTCAATTATAGTAATACTTCCTTCCCACTATTCATAAACAAAAGAAGCTTTGTACCTGTTAGCACTAACTCTCCACAGCCCTCAACCTATATACTGTTAAGAAATACACAAATAACCCCAAAGATGATGGGAAAAAGGAAAGGCAATCACAGAAAACAGTCAATAAATACTAGAAACAAGGAAAGATGTTCAACGTTACAAATGATAAAGGAAATGGAAATTGACATAATAAGAGACAGTTCTCCCTGCATTGTCTTCTGATGGGTACAAATGAAAGAGATGGATCATATGTGGTATTATAAAGCATGTGGGAAAACTGGTGTTTTCATTCATAATTATAGGAGTATTATTCTTTTTAAAAATTCGGCACCCTTGTTTACTTTTTGAAAGTACCTACCTTTGGGGCCAACAGCTCTGCTTTGGAAATCTATTCCATAGAGATGAAAAGGCCAGTACGTAAGGATCTATGTATAACACTCATCTCTGCAGAAGTCTCAAATATCAGAGCAGCCAGCATGTGTAGTAGATCCATCTTTATGCCAGACCCTGCTCTTGGCATAACACACACACATACCTACTTTCCATCCGCCCAGCAAGCCTGTGAGTGCAGATAACGTTTTCATTCTCAGGATTTCATTCAGCTGGAACTCAGGGAAGTAAATAAAATCCAGCTATCCATCAAGGGCAGGGTTCATAGCCAGGCCTGTCTGTCCCTGGAACGGAGATATTTGCTCAGGATGATAACATTTTAGTTAGAATAACTTAAGTTTTTTTCTGTAAAGTCGGGGTCTTTAGGGAGACAATATTTTTATTGGCTCACCTTGAGATACATGGTTACAAAATTGTTCATGATTGGGTTTCAGTCATACAATGTTTCAACACCCATCCCTTCACCAGTGAGTATTTTCCACCACCAATGTCCCCATTTCCTTCCTGCTCACCCCAGCCTGCTTCTAAGGCAAACACTTTTCTTCTCTCTCCCTCAACTCCCCCCATCTTTCCTTTTAAGCACTTTAGTTTGCAATACAATTGACGAAAGTTTATCATGTATTATTACTTTACCTCCTTTCAACACTCAGTTCTTGTCCAGAGTGATAATTTCCAATTATTGTCCTAGTGGTCCCATCTCTGTCCTAACTTCATTTCCCCACAATTTGTGGCAAGAATTCTGCCATGAATCAGTCTTCTTGTCCCTCACTTCTACTGTCTTTATGTATTAGTCTCATATTACGTATTTATATCCTACAAATGAGTGTAATCATTCTATATCTGTCCCACTCCTTCTGACTCATTTCACTAAGAGTGATGCTTTCCACGTAAGGACCCAATTTTTTTAAATTTTTAAAAAAATTTTATTGAATCACCATGAGATAGTTACAAGATTTCATGTTTGGGTTACAATCTCACAATAATCAAACACCCATCCCTCCACCAGTGCACATTCCCCACCACCAATATCCCAGGTATATCCTCCCTTTCCCACCCCCCTGCCTCCATGGCAGACAATATTCCCCATACTCTCTCTCTCTAGTTTTGGGCATTATGGCTTGCAACACAGACACTGAGAGGTCATCATGTTTGTTCCATCATCTACTTTCGGCACACATCTCCCATCCCAATTGGTTCCTCCAGCCATCATTTTCTTAGTGATCCCTTCTTTATTCCATCTGCCTTCTCTCCTCCGCTCATGAAGCAGTCTTCCAGCTATGGTGCAATCCCCCTGGCCCTTGTATATACTGTCCTTGGGTGTCAGCCTCATGTGATGCTAACCTACACTCCACAAATGAGTGCAGTCCCTCTATGTCTGTCCTTTTCTTTCTGACTCATTTCACTTAGCATGATACTCTCCATGCTTATCCATTTATAAGCAAATTTCATGACTTCATCTCTCCTAACAGCTGCATAGTATTCCATTGTGTAGATGTACCAAAGTTTCTTTAACTAGGCATCTGTTTTAGGGCACTCGGGTTGTTTCCATATTTTGGCAATTGTGAACAGTGCTGCAATGAATATATAGGTACAGATGTCATTTCTACTGTGCTCTTTTGCATCTTTGGGATATATTCCCAGAAGTGGTGTTGTGGGGTCATATGGAAGCTCAATTTCTAGTTTTTGAAGGACTGTCCATATTGTTTTCCAGGAAGGCTGGACCAGTCGGCATTCCCACCAACAGTGAAGGAGCGTCCCTTTCCCCCCACATCCATGCCAGCACTGGTTGCTTTTGTTCTTTTGAATGTGTGCCAGTCTCTGTGGTGTGAGATGACATCTCATTGTTGTTTTGATTTGCATCTCTCTGATGACTAGGGATGTGGAGCATTTTATCATGTGCCTTTTGGCCATTTGTATTTCCTTTTTGAAAAAACTTCTGTTCATTTCTTCTCCCCATTTTTTGATGGGGCTGGAGGTTTTTTTCTTATACAATTCTACAAGTGTCTTGTATATCCTGGATATTAATCCCTTATCAGATGGGTACTGGGTAAATATTCTTTACCATTCTGTGGGCTCTTTCTGTATTTTGGGACCCAATTTTTAAGATGCAAATTTTACCCATGTTTGAATGAAAGGGACAGAGGTTTGTGATACTGGAAATGCATAGAAGAACTGTTAGTGGAGGAAACGTAAAATTTATTTAACCATTCATCCAACAAATATCTGTTAACCTTTATTATGTGACAGCACTGTTTAAAGCATTGGGTAATTCATCAATGAATAAAACAGAAAAATCTCTGCCCTTAGGAATTCATATTTGAGGAACTAAGATAAAATCAATAATTGTATTTGTAATTTGCATGATACCTATAATTGATATTGCATTTATTTAAAATATATAGGTAAAGTAGAATTCATACCTATATATTATTAATTATACTCTATGCTATTTATTTGAGCACATAAAATATCACTGTATCACTGTACCACTGTCATCCTGTTGTTCATCGATTTACTCGAGCGGGTGTCAGTAATGTCTCCGTTTGTCCTAGCCCTGTGATTTTAGCAGCTTCTCCTTACTCATCTTTCCCAGTGATTGAAGGCTCTCTCAGGGTCAGGGGAATGAGACCTGTTATAGTTACTGTTTGGGGAATATCAAATATGCCACAGGGAGCTTGCCAGGCTCTGCCATGCAGGCGGGATACTCTCACTAGCCTGCCAGGCTCTCCAAGAGGTGTGTGTAAATATATATATATATATATATATATATATATATATATACACACACACACATATATATATCTCCCTCTATGAAATGCACGCTACAAAATTTGTGAGTGTTTCTTAGTGAAGCAAGGTAATTATTTTTTTCAGTTTTTGGGCCAAACCCAGCAATGTTCAGGACTTACTCCAGGCTGTGCATTCAGGAATTACTTCTGGCAGTGCTCAGCAGTCCATATGGGATGCTGGGGATGGAACCGGGGTTGGCAGCATGCAAGGCAAACACCTTACCCACTATACTATCACTCTGGCCTCAATTTGTAGTTATACTTAGTAGTTTTTATTATAGTTTGGTTTTTGGTCCACACCCAGCCATGCTCAGGACTTACTGCTAGTTCTGTGATCTGGTGGTGCTTAACTCGGGTTGACCACAAACAAGGCAAACACTCTACTTGCTGTACCCCATCTGTTTTTCTTTATTTTGCTTTTTCTGGGGGCTCACACTGCTGGTGCTTAGAGAGCTTACTCCTGGACATGTGCTCATGGATCATTCCTGGCAGTATAGAGAAGATTATAGGCAGTGCTGGAGATTGAATTTAGGTTAGCTGTGTTCAAGGCAAGCCACTAACCCCCATACTATCTTTGTAGTCCCTAGTTTGTATCTGTAAATATGTAATTCTAGAAATTGTGGCTTGGTCTTGGATTGCAAAACTCAGATTACTTAACAGTAGGGGGAGAAGTGGAGGTAAGGAAAGGCAAACTAAAGATGACATGGAAAGAGAGTCCTGGGCACTTTGGTGGTGGTGAAGTGAAACTAAAAACAAACAAAATGGTGGCCAGGAAAGCACTCATTGTGAAAGAAACCCATGGGCAAAGATCTGAAAGATGGAAGACAGAAATCATGCTGATACTGGGAGAAAAGCACCCTAGTAGGTAGAAAAGGAAATACAAAGAACCTGAGGCAAGACATTTCTTGAGAGGGTCAAGGAGAAACAATTAGGTACTGGATCTAGAACTGAGACAGCGAGGAACAGCATGGAGGATGAGGAGTCTGAGAGCCGACTGTGCAGTCTTTTGGGTTAGGATCTGTGAGCCATTGGAGAGTGATGTGTCGAGGAATGACATAAGCTGAAGCACATTTAAAGAAGGTTTGTGTGGATTCTGTGCTGAGAATAAATAAAAAGAAGCAAGTATATGAAAAGAAATTGCAAATAAGTATCTAGCATGCTGAGGAAGGAGATCGCTGATGGTGGCTTAGATCCAGAGGCTGGCGATGGGAAAGATAAGAAGTGGTTAGGTTCTAAAAACATGTTAGAGGAAAAATCAAGATTTGCTGATGGTTTTTGACTACCAGTTGGATGGGAGAGGACAGTGGGTAAGAAATGACAACACTGGACATGCTGTTTACTGAGGTGGGGAACACTGTGGGAGGTGCAAGTTGTGGGGGTGTAGACTGATGACATGATATTAGACTTGCTAAATCAGAGATGCTTTTATTATACCTGTATTCATTTTATATTGTTGCATAACCAACTAGCACAAACTTAGCATGTTAAAACAACATAAATGGGTCTAGCTTGGGGACAGATTATGTGAGTCTACTGCACAGCATCTCACAAGACTGGAATCAAGATGTCTGGGGTCTTATTGAAGGCTTGGTACCTCTTCCAAACTCACATGGTTATTAGCAAAATTCATTTTCTTGCAGCTATAGAACTGAATCAACTTGCTTCTTGAAGGCCAACAAGAGAACAGATCTCTGATCTTTAGATCCCCTTTAAGAGAACTCACTTGGGGCCAGAAAGACAGTGCAATCAGGAAGGCAATTGCCTTGTATATGTCCAATCCTGGTTTAGTTTCTGGCACTTTATATGGTCCTCCACCCCTGATGAAGTGATCCCTCACAAAGAACTTGGAGTAAGAGCTAAGAACAGCTGAGTGTGGGCCCAAAGCAAGAAATAAAAACAACAAAATAACAAAATAAAACAGTTCAGTTAACCTAACCCTGGAATTATATAAAGTCCATTTTTTCTTAAATAAAAGGTGCTTGAAGGCCACAAGTTTCACATCCTGCAGTGTTAAAGAGGGCATACAGTGCTGAGTATCAAACTCAGCATCTCATTTATGCAAGACATGAGCTTCACCTATTGAACCACATCCTCCCTCACTCCCTCAAAATTAATTTGTAACCATGGAACTTAACTACAGTTTGCAAGAATTCTTCACCCTGGGGTATATACACAATGGTCTACTATCCAGACATCAAAAGGGGGAAATTGTATGGTTTCCTGCAACCTGGATGGAAATGGAAGGTAGAATATCAAGAAAAAGTGAGAGGGAGAAAGACAAATGTCGGATGATCTCATTCATTTGTGATATGTAGTATTAAAACAATGTAAGTTATTAAATGATGGCACACCCTTGGCAGTGGTTTATAGAAATAATAATTCCAAGGAAGGAGGAGTTGGGTAGATGAGGAAACAAACTGGTGATTACATAAAGGCATTGTTCAGTGTTTTAGACATTTTGGTGGCATGACAACTATATACATCATAATTATAAAAGTCAACATTTAGTGTAAGCATTTGACCCAAACTGTAAAAAGTGATTTTTAAAGTCAGTTTTATGGGCCAGAAAGATAGTACAGGAGGAGAATCAGAGGAGAATGGAGATGGGAATGGAATAAACTGCAACTGAGACCAACCAGCCTGGCCCATGTTCCCTCCTTCGCCTGCCTCATCATTGTTATCAACCTCCCCGGGGTGGGGGAAGTGGCTGGAGAAATTGAGCGCCGCTGCCCTGTGCCCAGTGCCCGCGGTGTGGTGCTCGCCCCTTTTCTCTTTTCTGTGTTTTTTTTCACAGTCATTATCACAAGGATGTCATTTAAAAGGATGAGAGAGGACAATGTTTTTGGAATTATTATTTTTATTATTATTTTTATAATTGTCCTAATTATAATTAGGACAAATATTTTGGAAACAAAATAATGATATTGATGGAAAAGAGGTCTGATACGTGTGCCCTGGAGAATTCCAACTTGGAAAGGTTGGTAGGATGAGATGCAAGCAACAGAAACCGAAGAGGAGCCAAGTGAAGTACGAGGCAGACCCTGATGAGTATTGTGCTGGAAGTCATGGGAAGAAGAGGTTTCAAGGAGAGAAGAGCTGTCAACAAGGTCAACTACTTCCAATAGGTCAAATAAAGAGGATAACTTGGTATTTTCTATTGTATTTAGTCCTAGGAAGGGACCCTGACAAAAAGCACTTTAGATGGAATGGATGGGGTGGCCATGAGAGTGGAATTGCTCCAGAAAGAGGAGAGAGAAATTTATTTATTTTTTTCTTTGTCCATACAAAAAGGACATTGCTTTATTTTTTTCACGATCAAAACTTTATTTATTTATTTTTTAATTTTAATTTTTTTATTGAGTCACCATGTGGAAAGTTACAAAGTTTTCAGGTTTAAATCTCAGTTATACAATGCTCGAATACCCATCCCTTCACCAGTGCACATATTCCACCACCAAGAATCCCAGTATAGCTCCACCCCGCACCCCCACACCCCTAACCCCCCACGCCCCTAGCCCCCCCACCCTTAGCCCCCCCGCCTGTGTAACTAATAAATTTCACTTTACTTTCACTTTGATTGCATACAATATTTCAACAAAACTCACTATTATTGTTTGGAGAGTCGAGGAGAGAGAAATTTAAAACGGCAAACACACACATATATGTAGAATTTTGGGGTTATGCCCACTTGTGCCCAAGACTTAATCCTGGCTCTGTACTCAGGGATCTCACTTGGTGGGGTGCAGAAGACCATGTAGGATTCCAGGGATGGAACCTGTGTCAATCTTGTGCAAGGCAAGCACCTTACCCTTTGTGCTATCACTTCACACCTGACAACTTTATTTCTTTTTTCAAAAAATTACTAAAGAGACATAATTTACAAAATTACTAATAGTTGCATTTTAGGCATACAATAACTGAACACCAATCCCTCCACCAGTGTCAACTTCCCTCTACCAAAGTTCTTAGATTCTCTCCCTATCCTAACTCCTGCCTGTCAACTTAACAGGGACATTACAAAGTTTCGGTGGTTGCTGCTTAGATCTCATGTTTTCAATTCTGTTGAATCTGTATTTTGGATATATGGCTGTACGCCTCCCTCTTATCACTGGTTTAAGTGAAGCCCTGGTGCCTGTTAACCCATTACTTCTTGTTCTCTTCCTCCCCCACTTGATTTCTTTCCTCCTCTGTCTGTCCTCTCTCTAAACACTGGGAACAAAGATAATCTAAGCATACCCCTTTTACTACAATATCCTCATCCGGTATTATATATTCCACAGATAAGTGAGATCATCCTATATTTCTGACAATTCTGTTTCTTAAATTTTATTTAAGGAGCCAAGATTTACGATATTGTCAAAGAAATAGTTTTATGCATCCAATGTTCTAGCACTACTACAACCACAGTGTGATATTTTATTGTAGGCAGGAGTCAAGAAATTGGTGCATTAGCTAGAGGAGGGTGGGGGTTGGTGTGATAGGAGGGAACCAGAGGACACTAGTTGTAGGATAGCATTGGTTTGCCCTTCCTCTCTTGCCACAGGGAGCTTATGTTTATCGGGTTACACACATCGCAGGGGAAGATCTGGCGGAGGAAGAGAATGGAGATGGGAATGGAGTAAACTGCAACTGACACCAACCAGCCTGGCCCTCGTTCCCTCCCTCATCTGCCCATCGCCATCAGCCGCCCCTGGGTGAGCGGTGAGACCAGCAAACACAGGCAGTGAGATTGAGAGCTGCTGCGGGCCTTTCATAATTTATTTTTTGAATACATGCACCTGGACAGGTCTAGTAAAGCCTAAAATGACAGTTTGCAGTAACTACCAGAAAGGAAATTGGTGAAGGCTTGTTTCTGCCAGGGTCTCTTATTTAGGAGTAGACAACTCTGAAATAACAGTAGTAATCAGTTTCATTCTTACATTCTGTTATGAATTGGACCCTTATATTTCAGAATTGAAACAATTCCCTTACAGTCTGTGAGTTTATGTTTAGAGAGAGAGAGAACTGTCTACCACTAAAGGCAGATAGTCACTTCATTATGCGTAGGAGGGGATTCTGACTAAAAGGCACAACAATAAATTCAAAACAAAAATTCAAAGCAGAAGACTTAAAACTTCAAACGTTTTAATTTAATTGCACAAACAGAAAGCCTGGTGTCATGCATTACAAAAGATGCCACAGAGCAAAATATCTGTGGATGCTTGCATAAAGTAGATTATCTGGCAAAGAGGCCTGATGGAAGATTTTGGAAGGGAAAATAGTAATCTCACCACCAAAAGGATCCATTTATTAATCTGGAATTTTTGAAAATGTGACCTTACATGGCAAAAGAGACTTTGTAGAAGTGATCAAATTAAGGATCCTCAGATGGGAAGGTCATTCTGGATTACATAAATGGCTCCAACTTAATCTCAGGAGCCCTGGTAAGAGAGAAGTCAAAGAATCTGAATCAGAGAATGAGATGTTACAGAAGCAGAGGTTCCATTGCAGGGAAATATGTTAACTACTCTTGCTGTAGTGATCCTTTCAGACAAAATATGAATATCAAATCCCTACATTGTACATCCAAAACTGATGTTATGCTATGATGGCAAATTGGACTCAGTAAATGTAATGTAAAATGAAAATGATTGGGGGGCGGAAGAAGAGGAGAGCTGTGCTCTGAAGTTGGGTCAAGGATTGTGAATGTCCTCTGGAAAGAAAACCAATTCTCCCTTAAGAGCCTTTGGAGAGAACACTGGCCCCTGGCAACTTCTATGTTGTTTCATACTAGGATGGTGGTGTTAACCTGTGAAAGTAGCAGACAACTAATACAGACAAGATTGCAATTACTAACCTTAAGTTTCAAAAGCCTCTGGAGCAAAACCCTGGAATTCTCCCTGGCCAGTTGATTGCTAGAAGTTGGGACAAGAAGCAGAGCTGAATTCATAATATATTTCTATATTGTTCTTGTGGTTCTTGGCAAGTTTGTTCATATTAACCTTACAGATCTTTCTGTTAAATGCTTTGTACTGCTTTGCTGCAAGCGATTGATTTGTGCACTATAAAAGTGTCAGAAATATAATTAATAGTATGATGATGTCTATTTTAAAAGTTCTTGACTTAAGAAATATCAAACATTGTTGAACTCTTTAATGAATTAAACTTTTGAACATAAGAAAAAAGAAATGTTCTCTCTGAAAATTGTGCAAGGATTACAATCTATTTTTTTAATTGAATTGTTTGATGCACAGTTACAGAGTTGTTCATGGTTGGATTTCAGTCATACAATGTTCCAACATTCATCCCTCCAACAGTGTGCATTTCCCACCACCATGTCCCCAGTTTCCCTCCTGCCACACACTCTCTCTCTCACTCTCTCTGTCTGTCTATCTCTGTCTCTATCCCCCTATAATTTTGTGCTTTATGATTTACAATACAGTTACTGAGAGGTTTTCATATTTGTTCCTTTTCCTATTCTCAGTTTGCAGTTCTTTTTTATATATAGAAATTTATTTATTGAATCCCCGTGAGAGCAGTAACAAAGCTTTCAGGTTTAAGTCTCGGTCATACAATGATGAAACACCAGTCCCTTCACCAGTACACATTTCCACCACCATAAACCCCAGTATACCCCTAATCCCATATCCTCCCCCTACCTGTGTGGCAGATAATTTCCACATTGCTCTCTCTCTACTTTGATTACTTTCAATATTTCGACACCCAACCCACCATTATTATTTGGGATTATACCCCAATACTCAGATCTGCCGAAAAGGCAACATTAGACAATTTGCTTTCTATTGCTGATTGTGAATAGCATATAATGTCGCACAGCCTCGGTAGTGGCCGCATGATTTTGGAATTCTGAAATTTAATAATTAAATCTGGAGTGATTTCTACCAAAAGCCACTGGTTTCCGAGATTTGTTTCTGTGTCTCTGGTATCATGGCCTTTAAGCAGCTTGATCAGTAGCCAGAGGGGCCGTTCGTGGGCGGCGACTCGTTGTCTCGTTAGGGCGGGGGTAGGAAAGAGTCGGCTATACCCTCATCCCGTGAGGCCCCACATATCTCGTCACTGCTGGCCCATACCTGACTGTCCATTGGCCTCTGGAAGATGGCAGCCACCGAACCGCCTGGGGGAATAGGCAGAGGGACGGCACCTTTTCCCACCTGTGGTGGCCTGGCACCAAAAACCTAACGTAAAGTCTGGACGCATTTCTGCCCAAAGCTGCTGGGTTACTAGGTTTGTTTCTGAGTCTCTGGGATCATGGCCATTAAGCAACTTGATCAGTAGCTAGAGGGCTCAGCTTGCAGTTCTTATCTAGAGTGATCATTTCCAACTATCATTGTCATAGTGGTCCCTGTTCTATCCCATCTGCCATCTCCCCAGTACTTGAGGCAGGCTTCCAACTGTGGACCAGTCTTCCTGGTCCTTATTTCTACTGTCTTTGGGTATTAGTCTCATACTATGTTTTTATGTCCCACAAATGAATGCAATCGTTCTATATCTGTCCCTCTCCTTCTGACTCATTTCACTCAGCAGGATACTCTCCATGTCCATCCATTTATAAGCAAATTTCTTGACTTAATTTTTTCCTGGTGGCTGCATAGTATTCCATTGTGTAAATGAATCATAGTTTCTTTAATAAGTTGTGCGTTCTTGGACACTCCTGTCCTCACCTCACTCACGTCTTAATAGCTCATTATAGTATGATTTGCACTGTGGGTTGCCCCCTTGTCTAGGCTTTTCTGTAGGCCTTTTGGGAAATTTTACACACATAATCCACACCTGTCAATCTAAATCCCACCTAAAATCCTACCTCAAAGTGTTGTAATCAACCTAATCCATCCGAAAGCTATAGCATAAACCATGACAGCTCAGGCAAAGCTGGGTCAGCTAGAGTTTGTGTGTTCACCCCACCCCAGTTCTCTCCAGTGCTCTGTGATTGAATAAACTTGCTTTGTTGCTGCAGAACTTGTGTCTCTCTGTGTGAGATTTTGAATTCTTTGCTGATCCTTTGCAAACAATGAGATCTCATCACTCTCCCAGATGCACCAGTACTATTGAGGTGACATTCCAGTGAAAGTTCTGGAGGCTGAAATTCCAATAAGAGTGCCAGGGAGGATTGGGAACCCTCTTCATAACTTTCAAATAATTGTCTTCTCATTGCACCCTCACATGTAAAAAGACAAAACAGTAGCTTTCTTCCATTTATTATAAATACACTATCCTCATGACCCAATTACATCTAAAGTTTCCCCTTTCAATACCATTTCCTTTTAGTCTTCAGCATATAAATTTTAGGAGGGGCACAAACATTCACCCCATTACGCTGCCAAGAACTTTTATTAGAGTAATTTTGCATTCTAAACAATATTTGACAAGTGATCCTGTTTCACTACATCCTTATCTCAGTACTTGGTGTAGTGACTATTTTCTATTTTATCCATCTTGATAGATATGTAGTGATTGCTCACTGCAGCTCTAATTTTCATTTACTTAAAGGTGTTGAAGATTGGGGTTGGAGCGATAGTACAGCGGGTAGGGCATTAGCCTTGCACGAGGCCGACCCAGGTTCAATTCCCAGCCTCCCATATGGTCCCCCAAGCAACGCCAGGTGTGATTCCTGAGTGCAGATCCAGGAGTAACCCCTGAGCATCACTAGGTATGACCCAAAATGCCAAAAAAATGGTGTTGAAGATCTTTTCGGTGCTTTTCATCATCATATGAAGTACCACTTATCATTAGATATTTTGTTTAATACCTGAAGTCTATTTTATCTGCTATTGCTATAGACACTTCTTTTACTTTTGTGTGATGTTTTTCTCTCAATCTTTTATTTTTGATTGGGGGCCATACCTAGCAATTCATTTTTTTCTTTTTTTTTAATTGAATCACTGTGAGAAAAGATACAAAGCTTTCAGGTTTAAGTCTCAGTCATACAATGATCAAACACCCATCCCTTCACCAGTGCACATGTTCCACCACCAAGAACCCCAGTATACCTCCCACCCCACTTCCCATCCTGCCTGTGTGGCTATTGATTTCACTTTACTCTCTCTTTACTTTGATTACATTCAATGTTTCGACAGAAAACTCACTATTATTATTTGAATTTTTTCTCAACAATCAGACTTGCCGAAAAGGCATCATTTGGTAATTTGTTTTCTATTGCTGATAATGAAGAGCATATGAGGTTGCACGGCCCCGACAGCTGCCGCACAGTCCCTTTTTTTCTTTTCTTTTTGGGTCACACCCAGCAATGCTCAGGGGTTACTCCTGGCTGACTCTGCACTCAGGAATCACTCCTGGTAGTGCTTGGGGGACCATATGGGATACTGGGAATTGAACCCAAGGCAAACACCTTATCCACTTTGCTATTGCTCCAGCCCCCATACCTAGCAATTTTTGTGTAGACAGTCTATGTTATTAATTCACTGGTTAGAATTAAGTATATAAATCTTATTTCTTTACATATTCTTTTCCTCTCTAATTTATAGTGTAATTATTATATACGTTTACTACATACATTTAGAAATACATCAAAATGTGTTATAATTATGGCTTTATTATAAGAGAAAAAGATTCAAGAATAGAAAGGATTTTATTTTCCCATATTTTTGTTTCTACTGTTCTCTCTTCTTTCCTAATGTTCTGGAATTTTTTTTGCTTTGAGGCACACCCTCCCTCTTTTGTACATTTTCATTAGTCTTTTGAGCTTGATATAATGGTGATGACTTCTCTAGTTTTCCTTCTTCCGTGATGAAGAAATCAGTATCATCATTTTATCTTCATTTATGAAGGATATTTTCATTAAGTATAAGATTCTGAGATTACAAATTGTTCAGAATTTTTAAAAATATATCATCATTTGCTCTGAGGAGAAAGCTCAGGTGTCATAGGTGCAATTCTTTCATTTACAAGGAACCAAGGTTTACCTCTGGCATCCCATGGTTCTCCCTTTCCACAACACATGGTGGCCCTGGTGGTCCAAGGCACAGCAGGACTTGAGCAGCTCTGCATCTGTGGACCCTCATATCCAGCCCAGTTGGGTGAGCATTGCTGGAAATAGCCCCTGGTCAATTGAGAGATCCAGCAAAATATCATCCACCTCCTTCTGGCTTCCATGTTTCTGGTGTGAAATCTACTGTCATACAAATAATTTTCTTTCTTATTTTTAAAATTTATTTTATGGAATCACCATGTGGAAAGTTACAAAGTTCTCAGGCTTATGTCTCAGTTATACAATGCTCAAAAACCCATCCTTTCACCAGTGCCCATATTCCACCACCAAAAAAAAAAATACCTCACCCCCCACCCCACAACCCCCCCACCCCCACCTGCATAACTGATAAATTTTACTTCATTTTCTCTTTACCTTGATTACATTCCATTTTTCAACATAAAACTCACTATTGTTGTTGGAGTTTCAACATAGAACTCACTATTCTTGTTGGAGTTTATCCCCCAAAACTACGGCCCTATTGACAAGGAAACATTTGATAATTAGTTTTGCACTGATGAGAATGAAGAGATATAAAGTTGCGCGGCCGGATTAGGATTTCTGTATTTTAGTAATCAAGTCCAGGGAGATTTAAGTTGGAAATTGCATCATTTCCCTTCCTGGGGCAGCATGGAGCAAAAGCTTAGTTCACAGACATGGCTGCAAGCACTTGCTGGGACCAGAAGTAATGTAGCTGGCTCTGGGTCTTGGTCGTTCAGCAGCAAAGCGGCCGTGCAAAAGCATGGCCACCCGGGTCGAATCTCGGCGGAGCGCAAGCCGGTATCGGCCCCAGCCCAAGACTGCCCAAGTGTCCCACTGTTTCAAGTTCAAAACCCATATTTATTTTCCCTGCGCCACCAAGTTCATACCTGTTTAAAAGTCCCATAATATGGCGGATGCCACGCAGCTTCTTCCCAGAGGGAAGAAAAACCAAGGAAGAAGGATATTTCCCCCTTAGCCAGTGTGGGGCAAAAGCTTAGTTCACAGTCTGAAGACATGGCTGCAAGCACTTGCTAGGACCAGAAGTAATGTAGCTGGCTCTGGATCTTGGTCGTTCAGCAGCAAAGCGGCCATGCAAAAGCATGGCCACCGAGGTCAAATCTCGGCGGGGAGCCTGTCATACAAATAATTTTCTCCACATGGAAACTTCATGCTTTTTTCTGGCTACTTTAAAATTTTCATATTATCTTTAGATTTCATATGTCTAATTATTAGGTTTCTGCATGAATTTCTTTGAGATTATCTTGTTCTGGATCTTGAATTATGAATCTTGCAAAACTTGGGAAACTTTAAGTCATTCATTAGTTATTTTTCTCATGAGTACATTTTTTTTTTTAGTCAGGGAAGGCTTTGGCCCACACCTGGAAATGCTCAGAATTTATTTCTGGCTCTGTGGTACTTAA
Source organism: Sorex araneus (assembly GCF_027595985.1). Lineage (NCBI taxonomy): Eukaryota > Metazoa > Chordata > Mammalia > Eulipotyphla > Soricidae > Sorex > Sorex araneus. The sequence goes on from NC_073313.1 coordinate 118,939,859, forward strand.
AGAAACATGTGTTATACCAGGGATCAAATAAGGTCAGCTGCATGCAAGGCAAGCACCTTAACCCTTGTACCTTACAGAAAGGCCCCAGTCATGAGCACTTTTTAAGCTCTGTTCTCCTTCCCTTCTTTTAAGATTGACAAGTGTTCTTTTGTTATACTCGCACCGATCCCTAAGGCTCTGCTCATTTGTTGAAATCTAGTTTATCTCTGTTCATTTGTTGAATCTATTTTCTGTTTTCACCATGAAATCTATTATCTCAAATGTCAGAGTGGGTCATTTTTATTAGTCTGTCAATACTTTCCTTTGTCACTTCCATTCTGCTGCTGAGCCCATTCACTAATCTTTACATCTCAGTGATTGTGTTTTTCAGTTTTAAAATACCCAGTCGGAGCTTCTTTTTATGTTCCACTCGTCTTTTGTTTCTGTTTTTTTCAATTTATTATAAGTGTCTTCATAATTACTGTTGAAGCATTTTTATCACAGCAGCTTTGAAACATGTCATATATTCAAACGCTTTGTCCCTTGAGTGTTAAAAACTGTCATGGGTTGGATCGTGCCCCCAAACACAAAAATATATGGGTGCTCCAGTTAATATGACCTTGGAAATTGAAATACATCCTTTCTCTTCAGTACCATTTCATTATTCAATTATTTTAGTTATTGTGTGTGAGTCAGGGGGAGGGATATTGAGCCATATCCAGCTGTGTTCAAGGATTACTCCTGTCTCTGTACTCAGGGATTCCTTCTGGTGAAGCTTGGGGGAGCATTTGCAATTTCAGGGATGAAACCAGATCAGAGACGTGCAAGGCAAGCACCTAAACTCTTATACTGTTTCTTTTGCCCCTTTGTGTTTTGAGTTGATCTAATGGTGACAATGTTTAACCCTTTGCAAATATTATCAAATGGGCCTGGTATCCTAAGAGAAGATCTGGATTTAAACACAGACACAGAGAGAATGCTACTTGGTATCAGAGGAAGATAGTGAAATGATACTACTGTGAACTGAGGAAGGGACTCCTACAATTAGAAACAAGGAAGAACTCCCCTCGAAGTTTTGGGGAAGCATTGCCCTAACAATGTCTTGATTTTGGATGTCTAGGTTACTAGACTTCTAAACTGGAAGGGAACACATTCCTGTTGTTTTTAAGATGCCCTGTCTATAGTGCTATGTGGCAGCCCTGAAATAGAACAGATAAAGTATGAAGACTTATAATAGGTCTAGAGACTGACATCTTGGGAGCTAATAACCATTACCCACTGTCATCTGAGCAGATTGGATTAGTTATTACTGACTCCCGCATTGTCGTCCCATGCGGCCACCATAGTGCAGCTCTGCACACACGTTGTCTTGAAACTCTTTAGCCAGTGCTTTTCTAAGTTGCACTGTCCTCTACCTACAGTATTGTCCTGAGGTATCGTTGTAGAAAGTCTACCAGAGATACTGAACCTAGTATGACAGGTTTCTTTTCAGTGAAATCACGCTGAATTTAGGGTATAGGAGTAATTTTTTTAAAAAATAATTCAATTTAGATTGCCTATGGAATCATACCAGCCTTACTGATGTTGATTTCTTCTTCCTCTTCTCTTTGAAATCCATGAGTATATTTGCCAATCTTTAAGACTCAGCACCTCCCTAGGTCCCACATTGATCAACAAAATTCAAACGATTTTTATTGAGGTTTCCTAGATTTATAATATGGTTAATTGGTTAATCACACTTTTCATGGATATTTAATTCCAACACCAGACCTATCACAAGAGAGCCTGCTTCCCTCCAACATGATCCCAAGGACACCTTCCAATAGTCCCCCGTGTCAACTCATTTCCATTAACAAAATATTCATTTTTGAGTACTTTGGCCATTTGCTGTCATTGCTGTTATTTTTTAATTTAGTATGTGTCTTTTGACCCACCCCATCACATATGGGAGCAATCTCTTTTATGTGTGTTGTGTGTTTGTGCTTGTGTGTTTAAGTGGTCACACTTACTCACATATAGATGAATAGAACTAATCTCCTGAAATTCCACAAAATGAAAAATTTTTAAAAAGTTTTCAAAAACTAAATCTTTTTTTGAGATACATAAATTTAAAGAATTAATATTATAGATAATTCTGTGCTGATACATTTTAGATTTTGCATGAAGTAGGTGAATCCTACAAATGTTAAATTTAAGAATGAAGAGAACTAAGATAACTTAAATGAGAAAATCTGAATAGGCTCATAACTATGCAAAGTGTATTTTATCCTATGAAAGGCAATAGAAAATATTATATTATAGATACTGCTTAAGTGCCTGCATTAATGATGAAAAGGCTGTAATAAAAATCTCTATGGATGTTGGGGCTGGAGTGATAGCACAGCGGGTAGGGCGTTTGCCTTGCACGCGGCCAACCCGGGTTCAAATCCCAGCATCCATTATGGTCCCCTGAGCACCGCCAGGGGTGATTCCTGAGTGAATGAGCCAGGAGTGACCCCTGTGCATTGCTGGGTGTGACCCAAAAAGCAAAAAAAAAAATCTCTATGGATGTAAGACAAAGCAAAAAAACATAGAACATTCAATATAAATGAGATTTAAACTTGTTATTGAAAATATATGAAATCCCTTAGCAAGTTAGGAGTAAACATACATTCATTTTCTTTAGTTACACAGTTTGTATTTATTATTTTTTAATTTTTTATAGAATCATTGTGAGATACAGTTACAAGCTCAAAGTTCCCAGTATCCCCTCCCACCCCCCCTTTATGACCCTCCCCCTGCCTCCATGGCTGACAATTTCCCCCATACACTCTCTACTTTGGGGCATTATGGTTTGCAATACAGATAATGAGAGGTTATCTCGTTTGGTCCTTTATCTACTTTCAGCACACATCTCCCATCCCGAACAATTCCTCCATCATTTCTTTGTAGTTCCTCTCTATTCCAGTTGCCTTCTTCCCCAGTTCATAAAACAGGCTTCCAACCATGGGGCAATATTCCTGGCCCTTGTCTCTACTGTTCTTGGATGTCCATCTCATATTATGTTTTTTATATTCCACAAATGAGTGCAGTCCTTCTATGTCTGTCCCTCTCTTTATGACTCATTTCACTTAGCATGATACTCTCTATGTCTATCCACTTATAAGCAAATTTCATGACTTCATCTCTCCTAACTGTGTAGATGTACCAAAGTTTCTTTAACCAGAAATCTGTTCTCAGGCACTCGGGTTGTTTCCAGATTCTGGCTATTGTGAACAGTGCTGCAATGAACATATAGGTGCAGATGTCATTTCTACTGTGCTTTTTTGCACCCTTGGGATATATTCCCAGAAGAAATGACACAGTTTTTATTTGGAGGTTTTGAAGGGAAGGAGGGAGAGAAAGTGAGAGAGAAAGTGGAGAGTAACATGTTCAAGAGAGACCCTGGGCTTCTCCAAGGACGGAGAGAGTCCCTACACACATCCCAGCATTAGACATGAAAGCATGAAAGTACACATCTCAAGATGGGAGATGTAGTCAACACATGTGTTTAGGCACCGCATGTGCTTGGCCACATGGGCACAAGCAGCACATGCACCAAACATACATTTCTTAATCTAATTGAGAGCAAGTAAATGTGTCATGAGTGAGTGCCATACTCAGTGAAACTTCCTGGGAAGTTTGTCCTGTCCTTTAAACAAGCTCCTTTAACTCATCTGGCATAAATCGTTTTAAGGCCATGAATTCTGTAAGCTTTTGCATGTCCATGAAACTCTGTATATTCCCTTCAAATCTTAATGACTATGTAATGTATAGAGTATCCTCGGTGAAGTGTTCATTGAGATTTTCTTTTATATACCTCCATTCTCTTGTGACTTGTAGGGAGAGAGGAATTGTATCAAGTATCCTTTAAGACCATTAAGCTTTGAAAATGGAAATTAGTCATAAACAAAAACAGATTGAACACCCAAACACTTGGAAATTATCAACCTGCTACTGAACAACCAGAGGGTCAAAGAAAAAAATCAGACAGGAAAACGAAAGTTTTCCTGAAAATAAACAAGAATGAAGATGTGAGTTGCCAGGTGCAGCAAAAGCAGTATTAAGAGAAAAATTAGGAATCAATGATGAAAAGTTTCACATAATAGCATAACAGCACAGCTTAATTGTTTAGAAAATGCCAACAAAAGGAATTCAAAGCAAGCAGAAGAAGACAGAATAAAACTTAGAGCATAAATTAAAGAAATGAAACTTTAAAAATCCAAAACATCAACAGAACAAAGAAATGTTCTTTGAAAACAGGTTTGTGAATAAACAAGCTTCACAAATTATTAGCAAGGCTGACAAATAAACTGAATCAGAAATGAAAGGGGCTATGTCATAACAGATACCACCAAAACTAAAGGGATCATCAGGAATTTCTTTGAAAATCTTTATGCCCTGAATCTGGAAAACCTATAAAAATGAATATATTTTTGGACTCCTATAACATTCAAAGGAAAAATGAAAAGGAGTGTAATCACCTAAAGAGGTCAGTTCTGTCACTCTCATTCGGTTGCTCATCGATTTATTCGAGTGGGCACCAATAACGTCTCCATTGTGAGACTTGTTGTTACTGTTTTTATCATATCAAATACGTCACAGAGAGCTTGCCAGGCTCTGCTGTGCGAATGGGATACTCTCGGTAGCTTGCTGGGCTCTCCGAGAGGAACGAAGGAATCGAATCCGGGTCAGCTGCGTGCAAGGCAAATGCCCTACCTGCTGTGCTATCGCTCCAGTCAATTACTATCAAGAAAATTGAAGCAGTAATCAAAAATCACTCCCAAGACTCCTCCCCCATAAAAATAGACCCAGATCAGTTTACAAGTGAGTTTTCCCAAATCTTCAAAGACCTAGTACCAATACTTTTCAGGGTCTTCCAGAAAGTGAAAGAAACAGGAATTCTCATAAAGAGTTTCTATGAGGCAAACATTTCCCTGACACAAAAAGCACATAGAAACATCACTTCAAAAAAAAACTATGTTGCCATAGAGACAGGCTGGGATCAGGTAGGGGGTTCAGGTAAGGGGGAAACTGGGATCACTGGTGAAAGTCAGAATGGTTTAATCTATGGAAGTCAATCAACATAATAAACCTTATAAATACAAGAGAAAATAAAAATCACATTATTATATTAATAGACACAGAGAACACATTTCACAAGATCTAGTGCCATTCTTCATAAAAACCCTCAATAAAAGAAGAGATGAAGAAACTTTCTATAACATAATTCAGCCATTTACCACATGCCTACAGTAAATGTAACACTCAATGGTGAAAAACTGAAAGTCTTCCTTCTAATGTCAGATACAAGACAAGTTTCCCACTCTCACCTCTACTGTTCAGTATAGTATTGAAAGACCTTCTTATAGCAACTAGGCAAGCAAGAGATATTAAGAGCATTCAGATGGGAAAAGAAGCCAAACTCCCACTATTTGCAGATGACATGATAATATACTTATAAAACCCTAAATATTCCACAAACAGCAACCTAGAAACAATAGATTTGTATAATAAAGGGGCAGGCTACAAAATCAATACACAGAAACCATGACTTTTCTATACATGTAAACAATGAAATAGACAAGAGAAATTTTTTTAAAAATCAATGACATTCACAATGGTTCCTCAGAAAACAAAGCCCTTAGAAATCAAATTTACAAAAGAGGTGATTATAGAAATAAAACTATAAATCACTACTAAAATAAATAAAAGAAGATACTAGAAATAGAAACACATCCCCTTTTCATGGATTAGAAGAATAAACATTGTCAAAATGACAGATTCTATACATTCTCTTTAAAAAGACACATGATATCTTTCAAAGACATAAATTAAATGCTTTTGAAATTAAATGGAGCAATAAAACTCCCCGAATAGCCAAAGCAATCCTGGGATGTGAGGAGATAAGAGGCTCTTCTTTTCCATGCTTTGAACTGTATTATAAAGCTGCAGAAATCGAAACAGTATGGTACGGGAATAAGAACAGACTCTCAGATCAATGACATAGCATTTAGAGCTGAGACATATTCCTAGGCTTATGGACAGTTAATCTTTGACAAAGGAACAGAATATAAAGGGAAGCAAGGAAAGCTTCTTCAATAATGGTGCTTGCAAAATTAGTTGGTCACATGCAAAAATGACTGCTGTCGCGGCCGCGCAGTTTTGGATTTCTGTATAAAGTCCAGGGAAAATTCTGCCAGAAATTGCATCACTGCAAGCTTTTACTTCCCTTTTGTGGTGCTCATAAGATGGAAAAGCCTGGAGAGAGAAACCCTTCCCCGCTGGCGCCGCATGGGGCAGTGGCTCAGTTCACAGTCTGGAGGCATTTCTGCGAGCTGCTCGTGTCCAAAGTAGTCCAGTTGGCCTCCGGGAACGTGCTTGTGCAGCAGCAGAAAAAAGTAAAAAATAAAACATTTTTAAAAATTAAAAAAAAAAGAAATGAGGGTAAGGAGAAGGAGCTATAGTTCAGCGGGTGGGGCGTTTGGTTTGTACCTGGCCAAGCAGGGTTCAATCCTTGGCATCCCATATAATATCCTGAACACTGCCAGGAGTAATTCCTGAGTGCAGAGCCAGGAAAAAACCCTGAGCATTTCAGGATGTGGCCCCAAATGCCAATAAATAAATAAACATTTTTAAAAAGAAACAAAGGTAAGAGATGAACAGACACTTTCTAAGTGAAGAAATACAGATAGTCCAAAGGTATATTTAAAATATTGATTCATTTATCATCAGGGAAATACAAATCAAAGCAACAATGAGGTATCAACTCATTGAAATGCTATTGAGATGTCATCTCATTGACCAGTGAGATTCTGTAGCAATGGACCTGGGGGATGGAATGGATCTGGGAGATCATGCTAAGTGAGATTAGTCAGAAGGAGAGGGACAGATACACAGTGATCTCCCTCATATGTGGGATATATTAAGAGTAGTAAGGAAGTAGCAAATGCCCCAAAACAATAGAAACTGAGAACTTGTCTTCAATAGGAAGTGTACTGCAATAGGAGGATGAGGGAGTAATAAGATGGGGGTGGTATACTGGGAGAATTATAGAAGGAAGCAGACACTCTAGTAGAAGGTACGATTATGGAAATTTTATGCGTGAAACCCTATCATTGACAGTTTTGTAAATCACAGTGCCTAAAATAAAATGAAATTTTAATTTTTTTCTTAGTGCTTCAGACAAATATTAAACTTAAATCACTTGAATGGATCAGAATCAAAGTAAAAATAATAGGTAGTCATTATAATATCATGGAATGCAAAAATTTAAACCTTGATCAAACACCTAAAATAGAACACAGTCTATAAAAATCAATGAGATCACATCTATTCTCCATTTCACCTCACAAGCAAGCAATCAACATCACAGTGCTCATTGCTTCCTTCATTAAGTGATACATAGATAATGGGTCCCTAAATCCACCTTTAACTGAGCCTCATGAGTAGTCTATCTTGCTACATACATGGATTACTCTGGAGGACTAAACTGAAAGGTGAGAAGAAGGTGTTAAAGTTACTCATTATTTCTAAGAGTGAGAAAAGAATGAAGAAATTTATATTTTTCATTTTATGGGTCACACCCGGCGATGCACAGGGGTTACTCCTGGCTCTGCACTCAGGAATTACCCTTGGCAGTGCTCAGGGGAACCATATGGGATACTGGGAATTGAACCTGGGTTGGCCATCTGCAAGGCAAATGCCCTACCTGCTGTGCTATTGCTCCAGCCCCGAATGAAGAAAATTTTTTTTTTAATTTTATTGAATCACCATGTGGAGGGTTGGTTACATAGTTCTCAGGATTATGTCAGTTATACACTACTCAAACACCCTTCCCTTCACCAGTTCCCATCTTCCATCACCAACCCCCCCAGTATACCTGCCGCCCCCTCCCACCTCCCGAGTCCCCACCCTTGTAAGTGATAAGTTTCACTTCGTTTATGCTTTATCTCGATTACATTCCATGTTTCAACACACAACTCACTACCGTTGTTGGGGTTTCCCCCAAAAAAGAAAAAGACAGTTCTATTGCCAAGGAGGCATTTGATAGTTCTCCACTGCTAAGAATATAGAGATATTAAGTCCCGCTGTTTGTTACATAACTTTTCTTTTTCCCCGTTGCCCCGCGCCACCGAGTTCATGCCTGTTTAGTAATCGCCACGCTGCCTGACAAGGGAAAAAAAACCGAAAACCGAAAAGGATGGTTATTTCCCGTCATCAGCAGGCGTGGGGCTCTGGCTTAGTTGATAGACTAGTAGAGTGTCTGCAAGCAGTTTCTGGAACCGAAGGTCTTGCACTGGTATCGGCTCCGGCTCGAGATTCCACCAGCGTCCCACTGTTCCATGTACATAATTTTTCCCCTTATATCCCATTCCCACGCCACCAGGTCTGTTTGCTTAATGGACATCACACTATAGTTGACGCCACGCCGTGTTTCTTCCCGAGAAAGAAGAAAATTTCTTCTCAGCCGGCGTGGGGATATGGCTTAGTTCAGTCTAGAGAGATGGCTACCACTTTGATTGCCTTCAATATTTCAGCAACAGACTTACTATTCTTGTTAGGATCTCCCACAAAAGTCCGACCCATTAAAATGGAACCATTACATATTGCTGATGCTAAGATGACATTAGGTCGTGCGGCCGCGGCAGCGGCCAAGCGGTTTTGGGTTTCTGTATAAAGTCCAGGGAAAGTACAACCAGAAATAACATCACTACAAACTTTTACCCTTTTATGGTGCTCATAAGATGGAGAAACCTAGAGAGAGGCTCGGTGTCTCCATTTTGCGCTCAGAAAGCCGCGGCCCCTGTGCTGTGCTTGGGAGGAAGGAGTTGAGAGAGAGAGGTTAAAAGAATTGGGGGATGCCCGGTTCCCACTGTTTCAGCCCGCCGTGGGGTCTCCGATCGCGTGCCAGAATTAGTTCAGTGGGCTGCTTGGAGTCCAAGGGCACTTCCTTGGGCTCTTCCATCATGCTCGCTCCGCAGCAGGGTCCAAAGGGAAGCACACGTGGGGGAGGTGGGTTTAAGTATCTATCTGCGGTGGGCGGGGGTCACCGCCCCCGCCCCCGCCCCCTGGGGTCTCCTGCAAGCGCGCGCATCCTGTTTCAGCTGGATCGGCGTCTCCATTTTGCGCTCAGAAAGCCGCGGCCCCTGCGCTGTGCTCGGGAGGAAGGAGTTGAGAGAGAGAGGTTAAAGGAATTGGGGGATGCCCGGTTCCCACTGTTTCAGCCCGTCGTGGGGTCTCCGATCGCGTGCCGGAATTAGTTCAGCGGGCTGCTTGGAGTCCAAGGGCGCTTCCTTGGGCTCTTCCATCATGCTCGCTCCGCAGCAGGGTCCAAAGGGCCGAATGAAGAAAATTTTAAGGGAAATCTGAATAGGCCAAATAAGTCTAAAAGTGTATTTTCACCTGAAAAGGGAATCTAGCTAGGTTTTATAATAGAAAATATATGAGTTTAGAGAGAATTATACATAAATATATTCTAGATAATGCTTAAGTATTTGCATTAGTAAGCTAAATATTATTATAATAAAAATCTCTATGTAGCACTGTAGCACTGTTGTTCCATTGTTCATCGATTTGCTCAAGAGGGCACCAGTAACATCTCCATTGTGAGACTTGTTGTTACTGTTTTTGGTATATCTAATATGCCACTGGTAGCTTGCCGGGCTCTCCAAGAGGGATGGAGGAATCGAACCTGGGTTGGTTGGGTGCAAAAAATAAAAATCTCTATAGACGCAAAAATCCCTGAATAGACATGTACATTCAACATAAAATATATAAATAATACATTAATTCATTAGTGGAAAAATATAAAATTAGTTAACAAGCTAGGAATAAACATACCTTTCTTGTAGAGGGCAACCACGAGTGTCATAAGAATACCCTACTAAATGGGAGAGTGCCGAAGTTTGTCTTGTCTTTTAAAGAAGGTTCTTTAGGGGGCTGGAGCAATAGCACAGCGGGTAGGGCGTTTGCCTTGCATGCGGCTGACCCGGGTTCGATTCCCAGTATCCCATATGGTCCCCTGAGCATCATCAGGGGTGATTCCTTAGTGCATAGCCAGGAGTAACCCCTGTGCATCGCAGGGTGTGACCCAAAAAGCAAAAAAAAAAAAAAGAAGGTCCTTTAGCACTTCTTGCAAAACTGGTTTCAAGGCTATGAATTCTACAAGCTGTTGTATGTGCACGAAGCTCACTATTATATATTATTCCTTCAAATTTAAATAATAAATTACCTATTATAAGAAGATAGCATCATATTCTTGGTGAGGTATTTATGCTATATCCTATCATTCTCTTCTGGCTTATAGTCTCATTTGACATATTTGCTGTGAATCTTATGGGCTTTCCTTTGTATATAAGTTCCTTTATGAACCTTACTGTTTTCAATATTGTGTCTCTATCTTTGGTTTTGTCAATCAGATTATAGTGTGTCTTGGAGTTTTTCTGTTTGTGTCTATTTTTACTGGATTTTTCTGACCTCTTGGATCTGGTACCTAGATTTCTCAATTCTGGAAAATTCTTAGTTATGATTCCTTTAGCTAGTGGTTCTTCATTGAATTTGCTTTCCTATTCTTCAAGAACTCCAGTGATTCTTGCACTGTTTCCCTTGATTTTATCTCATAGTTCTGTGTGTTGTGCATTTTTTTTTGCTTTTTGGGTCACACCCAGCAATGCTCAGGGGTTACTCCTGGCTTTGCACTCAGGAATTGCTCCTGGCAGTGCTTGGGGGACCATATGGGATGCCGGAGATCGAACCCAGGTCGGCCGCGTGCAAAGCAAACGCCCTACCCGCTGTGCTATCGCTCTGGCCCCCGTGTTGTGCATTTTTATTCAGACTTGTACCCACCTTCTTTTATTTCCTAGAGTTTTCCTGCATTTCATTTTGGAGTTCTTTGACCCTATTATTTAATTTTATTGAGATTTTATGGCTTAGAGTACTGTTAATAATGTTTTGTCATGCACATATTCAAACCACAAGCATCACCATTTTACCCACTTCATTTACCCAAGGACCCAATGCACCTCCCTTCCAGACATCCACACCAACTTAGTTGTGTGAACCAATTCTTTGTTATATTTCTTTGGACCTTTTGTGCCGTTATCTTGCTGTTATCTTCAAGCCTCAATTATGAGAAAGATCATTCTGTATCCCTTCCTTTCTGACTAACTTTACTCATCATGATATCCTCTAGCTCCATCCATGTTTTGCCACTTCTCTTTTTTTTGCTTTGTTTTGTTATTTTGTTTTTGGAGCCACACCTGGCAATTCTCAGGGATTATATTGGCTATATGCTCAGCAGTCACTCCTGGTGGTGCTCAGAGGGCCATATGGGATGCCGGAGATCAAAAGTGGCTTACCCGGGCCAAAAGCCCTACCTGCAGTACTATTTCTCTGGCCCCAAAAGTAAAATTTTTAATGGTTCAGGTATACTGTCGTTTGCTTAATTTCCATACATTTAGGGAATTGCTAGCCAGATATTGTTTAAATTATTAGTTCCTAATGTCCCTTGATGGTTCACCACCTCATAGTGGTGAGGGGAGGGTAATGGTGCCAACCAGCGAATAGTGAACCAACAGGTGCTGCCCAGAGATGCAGGCAGGTGCATGCTTCTCAGCGTTCAGATCGTTACAACATGCCAGTCAACCAAATGCTTGCATTTGGTAGACTGGGAGCTCCTGTAGGGGTGATTAGAGGCTACCCCAAAAGTCTCCATCACTCTCAGAGAGCCCGGCAAGCTACTGAGGGTATCCTGCTGTACAGCAAGCAGAGCCTGGCAAGCTACCCATGGAGTACTTGATATGCCAAAAACAGTAACAATAATGGGCCTCATCACCCTGACCCTGAAAGATCCCCCAACATGGGAGCGTTGGGAAAGACGAGTAAGGAGAGGCTGCAGAAATCTCAGGGCCAAAAAAACAATCTCAGGGCTGAACTAGGCTGCCAAAATGAAGAAGGACTAAAATGACTACTTTCAACACACGTATGCTGGCATCGGAAATGACTGTCTGTACTTTCAATGCACGTACGCTGGCATCAGAAGCAAACATTGAGGACCTGATGGTGCAAGCGCAGAAGATCAAGTACGACATCATTGGACTCATCAAGACAAGAAATCGTCAGTCACATGAAGCCATTTTTGAAAGTGGAGAAGAACTGTTTCTCGGAACATGTGACAGTACAGGCATTGGTGGTGTAGGTGTCCTCATCAACATGAACATGGCCATAAGCATATCGATTCATTCAAATGCCTAACAACCCGAATTGGACGCTTACGTTTGAATAGATTGGCTCATGCCCACCGGGAGACTCCCATGTTCAACATTTAGATTCGGCCTTCTGGAACTGCGAGTTACAATGTATGCTCTTGGTCAACATGATGAACTCAGACAGTCTCTCACCCTGTTCATTCCATTCTGGGCCATGGATCCCAATGTGAAGTTCTTCTGTCGACGTTCTCAGTTCTATCTTGGCCTTAAAATCACCAACAATGACCTTGTAGAAGGTGTGGTCTTCTTTATAGAACTTTGCCAACTATAAGACCAAGATGACTGCCCTCCGACATCCTGATGGATCTATCACATCTTCCAGAAGGGCAATGAAAAAGATTATCCACGACTTCTACTTGGATCTCTTAGATAGCCACATCTACCTGCCCACATACCAAATTCCACAAGATGGATATGTCGTTCCCAGCATTCTCCCTTCTGAAATCTGGCATGCCATTTCATCGGTCATTGCAGCACTGTTTACAATAGTCACAATCTGGAAAAAAACAGAGTGCCCCCAAACCTATGACTGATTAAAGAAACTCTGGTACATCTACACAATGGTATACTATGTAGCTGTCAGAAAACATGAAGTCATGAAATTTGCATATAAGTGGATCAACATGGAAAGTATCATGTTGAGTGAAATGAATCAGAAAGAAAGAGACAGACATAGAAAGAATGCATTCAAATGTGGAATATAAAGTAGCTGAGAGGTACAAGCTTGCAATGATGCAATTTCTGGCAGATATTTCTCTGGACTTAGTTACTAAAATACTAAAATACAGAAATCCAAAACTGTGTGGCCGCTAGTGCGGCCACTCATATCTCTTCATTCTCAGCAATGGAAAACAAATTATCAAATGCTTCCTTTTCAGCAGGTACGACTTTGGGGGGAGAAACTCCAAACAAAAATAGTGAGTTTTTTGTTGAAATATCGAATGTAATCAAAGCAAAGTGAAAGTAAAATGAAATTTATCAGTTACACAGGCGGGGTGGGAGGCTGGGGAGGTGGGGGGTGAAGGGAAAGGTATACTGTGATTTTTAGTGGTGGAATATGTGCACTGGTGAAGGGATGGGTGTTAGAGCATTGTATAACTGAGACTTAACCCTGAAAGCTTTGTAACTTTCCACATGGTGATTCAATAAAAGAATAATTTTTTTAAAAAATGAAAGAAACATACAGCACCCAGTCCAGACAAGGTCTGACCCGAACACCTGAAGAATCTGCCACCAGTACTCATCAATACACTGGCTCAGCTTTTCACATGCTACCTGTCTGAATGCAAGATTCCATCCCAATGGAAAACCAGCAGGACCATTTTGTTGCACAAGAAGGGAGACATCCACAACATTGGCAACTATTGCCCAATCTACTGTTGTCCATCGTCTACAAGTTATTCACTTGAGTCATCCTGAATAGGATTGGAAGAACACTAGACAAAGGACAACCATGAGAGCAAGCCGGGTTCCGAAAAGGATTCAGTATTATCAACCATATCCACACAGTGACCAAGCTCATTGAGGTGTGGTGAGAGTTCAAGATGCTGCTCTGTCTTATGTTCATTGATTTAAAGAAGGCCTTTGATTCTGTTGAGACTGAAATGGTCATCGAAGCCATAGCCAAACAGGGTATTCAAACTCAGTACATCAGGATCCTCCGTGAGCTGTATTACAGATTAACCACCAGGATCTCACCATTCTACAAAGAAGTGATCATCGGCGATAACACTTCACGGAAACTCTTCAGTGCCAGCCTGGAGAACATCATTTGATCACTGGAATGGGAAGAAATGGGAGTGAGACTGATGGTCTGCAACTACACCCTCTCCGCTTCACTGATGACATCGTTCTAGTAGCACCAAACATTAGCCAAGTGGCAAAATGCTGGCCGACTTCGACTGTGAGTGTGGAGGTCGGACCGCAGCTGAGTCTCACAAAGATAATGTTCATGAGAAACGGACTAATTCCTGAGGTTCTATTTGCTCTCAATGGAACAAACATCTCCAAATGCAGCAGTTATGTGTACCTAGGTCAAGAACTCAACTTGGCACCAGAGCTGCTCAGGAGGAAAAGAGCGGTGTGGAACGCCTTCAAGAGCATCAAAGAAGTTGTTATGAGGATGAAGAACTTCCAGCTTCGGGCACATCTTTTGGACTCCACCATTCTTCTTGCACTAACATACGACTCAGAGATCTGAGCCCCACAAAAACAGGATGAGAAAGCTATTTGGGTCCCCCAATGAGGACTCAAAACAGCTATGCTTGGAATATCACGTTTCACTCAAGTGAGAGAAGGAATCCAGAGCTCCAACCTCCATCGGCGATCAAGAATCATGGACGCTGCCTTGTTTGCCAAGGCGTCAAAAATCTGATGGGTTGGACACATAATGCCATTTGGAGATGAATGACTAGAGCTGTTACTGACTGGATTCCACTGGATGTCAAAAGAACGCCTGGCCGCTCAGCTATGAGATGGTTGAAGTTCTTCATCAAGACTCTTCATCAAGTCTTCATCAAGACTTTGAATTTGATGTTTGATGTTTGATGTTCTTCGTATTCCTGGAGCAAGCAGATGCCATTGGGCTATACTAGCATGCGACAGGGACAAATGGAGACGTTACTGGTGCCTGATCGAGCAAATCGATGAGCAATGGGATGACAGGTGTTACAGGTGAATGTAATGCTTATATGCTCTCTGAACATATTTATTTTCACTCTTTTAATTATATTGGCACTTTATTTCCATTTTGTTTTGTTTTGTTTTTGGGATGAATCCAAGCGCTCAAGGGCAATTTCTGTGGTGTTCTAAAGCTACAGTGCTGGGAGACAATGTGGTACAGGTTATCAACCCTAGGGTTCCCACATGCAAAGCATTCACTCCTGTCTTTATCTCCCAAGCCTTGCACTGGCTGGCACCTTATGATCTAGCATAAGCTTTTCTTTGGTAAGCGTTCTTTATAAACTAGCAAAGAATTGTTTTCTGCTGTTTTTGGAGGGAGGTAGCTATAAAGGTCAGTTAGGACAAGTTGATTTTTTCTAAATAGTTGTTGCTTACTGAGAGAAGACTCTTTTTGGTAGAATCACCGTGAGATAGTTACAAACTTTCATGATTAAATTTCAGTCATACACTGGCCCACATCCCAAAAAACAAAAGCAACTGTTGTTGGTGTAGATGTGGGGAGAAAGGGACTCTTTTTCATTGCTGGTGGGAATGCCGACTGGTCCAGCCCTTTTGGAAAACAATATGGACGATTCTCAAAAAAACAGAAATTGAGCTTCCATTTGACCCAGGAATACCACTCCTGGGAATATATCCCGGAGAGGCAAAAAGGTATAGTTGAGATGACATCTGCATTTCTATGTTCATTGCAGCACTGTTTATAATAGTCACAATCTGGAAAAAGACAGAGTGCCCCAAAACAGATGACTGGTTAAAGAAACTCTGGTAAATCTACACAATGGAATACTATGTAGCTTTCAGAAAATATGAAGTCATGAAATTTGCATATAAGTGGATCAACATGGAAAGTATCATGCTGAGTGAAATGAGTCAGAAAGAAAGAGACAGACATAGAAAGATTGCATTCATATGTGGCATATAAAGTGGCTGAGAGGTACAAGCTTGCAATGATGCAATTTCTGGCAGATATTTCTCTGGACTTAGTTACTTAAATACTAAAATACAGAAATCCAAAACCGTGCGGCCGCTAGTGCGGCCATTCGACCTCATATCTCTTCATTCTCAACAATGAAAAACAAATTATCAAATGCTTCCTTTTCAGCAGGTCCGACTTTAGGGGGGAGAAACTCCAACAAAAATAGTGAGTTTTTTGTTGAAATATTGAATGTAATCAAAGTAAAGTGAAAGAAAAGTGAAATTTATCAGTTACACAGGCGGGGTGGGGGGCTGGAGATGGGGGGAAGAGGGGAAGGTATACTAAAAAAAAATTCAGTTATACATGCCCTTCACCCGTGTGCATTTTCCACCACCAATGTTCCCAGTATCTCTCCTGCCTCCCCCATCCCATCCCACCCCCTGCCTCTGTGGCAGGTACATTCCTTCGTACTCTCTCTACTTTTGTGCATTGTGGTTTGCAATACAGGTACTAAGAGGTCATCATGTTTGGTCTGCCTCTCCCATCCCAAGTGAGCTCTCCAGCTATCATTTACTTAGTGGTCCCTTCTCTATCCCAACTGCCTTTTCTCCCAGAAAGTAAGGCCAGTTTCCAAACCGTGGAGCAATCCTCCTGGCCCTTATGAGATAAGAGTCTTAAAGCCTCCAAATATAATTGTGCATTTTCTATTTATCTTTAACTTCTACCCAGTTTTGTGTCACATTTTTAAACGTTTTTTCTACTTTAATCATTTAGTTTGGGTTTCTTAATAATAACATTTTACATAGCTGTATATCTGGCAGTTTATGACTTTTATTTGTACTACTTGCTATATTTTCTGTAATTACTGATATGGTTGTTTCTTAGTCCCCCATCTCAGTGTGTTTCTTCAAGTTTTATAATCTGTACTTTGCTCTTTTTCCCTGCCTTAATATTTCCTTTACTTAACATTTCAAAGTAGTTTTAGTATTCCATTTTGGCTTTATTGTTTTTAAAAGTTTTTCTGGGCATTGTAATATGCATACATAATTTATTACTGTGTACTTGGAATTAATATTGTGTTGATCTTCTTATGTTCCATAACAGAACAGTTGTTGCCTTTCACTTCCGTTTTCCCTATTTTCACACACTTCTACATCTATATAAATGTGCAATGACAATAACACACCCAACAATACATTGCCATTTCTTTTGCTTTAACTACCAATTATCTTTTTAGTCCATGCAGAATGAAATATACTACTATACTTAATGAAAAGTTGTCTTTTTTATATTTCCAACATTTACCATTTCCAGTGCCCTTCATTATTTTCCATGGTATGGGATTTCTATCTGGACAATTTCTCATATGCCTGAAATTTTTTGTTTAATGTTTCCTGCAGAGCAAGTATGCTGAAGATGAATCACACTTGGTCCTCATTATTCAAGGTGTTTATGTTTTATAAAGTCATTATACACAATAACCTGCTTAATACATAATATTAAACTGTTATTTCTAGAGTAACTATTTAGGATCAACATGTTTTTTTATCAATTGATAGTTAAGCATCCTTGCTTCTTGGTTTTGTCTTTTCTCCTCTTCTCTTCCATTTGTGATGGTTATTTTAATGACTGGACATTGCAGAGAATTGACTGCATTGCTCACAAGGTTATGCTGTTGGCTGGGGATCTCACACTTTAGTTGTGGTGCCCGTTCACACTTCAGTTGCACAGAGGTTGCACACTTGGTTGCAGTGCTTGCACATATCAGTTGCTATGCTTACACATACTTGGTGCTATAATTCACGAACATTTTATTGTGGTGCCAAGAATCCCAAATAACAGTACTGCCTGCATTGTTGTACTGTAAATGTGGAAAGATGCTTGGGATCAAACTCTAATTTATGATCTGATAGTTTCAAAGCTGGTGTTTAACCACTGAGTTATCACTAGGATCCACTAAACTTGTTTGTGTTTCTGCCTAAAAACAGACAAATGGATAAAGAACCTATGGTACACCTACACAATCGAATACTATGAAGATGTTAGGAAAAATGAAATCATGAAATCTACCTATAAATGGTTAAATACAGAGAGTATCGGAGAGTATCATGCTGAGTGAAATGAGTCAGAGGAGAGGAACAAATATAGAATGACTGCATTCATTTATGATGTATAAAAATAGTATGAGATTAATATCCAAGGCCAACGAAAACAAAGGGCAGGAGGACTGGCCAGTGGTTGGAATCAACCACAAGTGTATGGAGGGTGGGAGATAGGTAAGACAGAGGGACCAGTATGATAATAATATTTGGAAATGATCACGCTGGACAAGAACTGAATGTTGGAAGTAGGTAAAGGGATATACATGACAACTGTTCAGTCTCTGTATTGCAATGACAATGCCCAAAAGAAGGAGGGAGAGGGAGACAGAGGGAGAGAGTCAGAGAGAGGGAGAGAGAGAGAAGAAAAGAAAAAGTGCTTGCCATAAAGGCAGGCTGAGAGTGGGAAGTTGGGGGGTGGTAGGAAGGAAACTGGGGACATTGTTGCTGTGAAAAGTTCCCTGGTGGATTTATGGGCGTTGGAACACTCTGTAACTGAAACTCAACCAAGAACAACTTTGTAATGATCTATTTCATGGTGATTAAATTAACAATTTTAATAAAATAAAATGAACCCCTGTGAGATAAAAAAGAATACCTTGATTTTTTTTTTTTTTTGCTTTTTGTGTCACACCCAGCAATGCACAGGGGTTACTTCTGGTGGTGCTTAGGCGATCATATGGGATGCTGGGAATCAAACCCGGGTCGACTGCGTGCAAGGCAAACACCTTACCCGCTGTGCTATCATTCCAGCCCTGTTTTATTTATTTATTTTTTTGATTTTTGGGTCACACCTGGCGTTGCACAGGGGTTACTCCTGGCTTTACACTCAGGAATTACTCCTGTGGTGCTCAGGGGACCATATGGGATGCTGGGAATGGAACCCGGTCAGCCACGTGCAAGGCAAACACCCTACCCGCTGTGCTATCGTTCCAGCCCCCTTGATCATTTCTTATTGACTCATTAGCATCAAAATTATGACCAGCAATTTCATATGCATACCTAAGCAAAACATATATCTAACACATGTATTTTCTCAAAATTTTTAACTTAAAAAATAAACAGCACAACAGTGCTATGCTTGAGGTAATTGTATTTGTTAGTTTATTTAATTGTGTTTTGGGGATCAAACTTGTTGTGTTCAGGGAATATTCCTGATTCTGTATTCAGGGATCACTTTATGACGTGCTTGGGGGACCCTGCACAGTTCTGGGGATTGAATCCTGTTCAACTAAATTCAAGAAAAGTGATTTACCCATTGTATTATCTCTCTAGCCCTCCCTTAGATCAATTTAAATGGATGAGCCAGCAATAATGTAAAAAACAAGACCATGGGAACACTTATTATAGCGTGAGAGCTGAAATAATAATGGGGAAAAATTTGCTTGACCTCAACTGGGAATGCGGACTTTCAGTTATTCAAATTGTTGGCCACTCTTCATTCTATTTCACAGTAACTACAAAAACATTGATTAGGCAGGTTACAAATAAACTGTAGCCAGTAGATTAATTAGCAAAGATGGAGATCATGAATAATAAGATATGACTAAATCTTACCTTTCAAGAATTTTTTTTCATCCTACCAAGAGTATTGAAATTTGTCTTACCAATAATGCCTTAATAAGTATTTAAATATATTTTTATACACTAAGTATGATGACCATCATTACTTCAGCCCCAAACTATTCTGTCATTTAGAAAGTATTACATAAATAGAGCTACTTTCAAATAACTGAACTCAGACCTCTGTCAACACCAGGCATAAAAGTAAGATCAAAGTGGATTAAAGACCTCAATATCAGACCTGAATCCATAAGGTACATGGAGGAAAATGTAGGCAGAATCCTCCATGACATTGAAGCTGAAGGGATCTTTAAGAATGAAATACCACTGACCAGGAAAGTCGAAACAAACATAAACAAATGGAACTACATTAAATTAAGATGAATCTGTACTTCAAAAGAAATAATTGCCAAAATACAGAGATAGCCCACTGAATGGGAAAAATTATTTAGCCAATACCCATCAGGTAAGAGGTTAGTATCCAAGATATAAAAGACATTAGTAGAACTGTACAAGAGAAAAAACTTCCAAACCCATGAAAAAATGGAGAGAAGAAATGAACAGAAACATTATTGCAGGTTTCAGGTGCGTGTCATTGAAAATCAATACATGTATATACTAAAATAATTCACCAATATAATTTCAAAACTTATCCCTAGCCATAAAGTTACAATAGAGGACTAGCCCAGGGTTTTCTTACTTTGCAGTCCTAAACTCTTCTACTCTTGACTCTTAATACAGAAAATTTCACATTCATGTAAAATTAAAAAAAAAAACATATCCTCTGATCATTGGTGGTGGAGAATGGGCACTGGTGTTGGGATGGGCACTCGATCATTGTATGACTGAAACAGACATGAAAGTTTGTAAGTATGTTACTGTACCCCACGGTGATTCACTAATTAAAAAAAACCATGTCCTCATCCCTAGTTTGAACAACTTTCAATTCAAGATCAATCATGTTGCAATTTTATCTACACTCACTTCTTCACTAGATATTTTGAAACAAATGTTAGATACCATGTTATCCATAAAAATTGCAACATATTTCTCTAAATATATTCTTTTAAAAAGCATAATCACAATATTCATCATCATCATCATCATCATCATCATCATCATCATCATCATCACCCCTTGATCATTGATTTTCTCGAGCGGTCTCAGTAATATCTCCATTCGTCCTAGCCCTGAGATTTTAGAAGCCTCTCTTTACTCCTCTTTCCCAACGGTCCCACATTGGAGACACTTTCAGGGTCAGGGGAATGAGACACATTATTGTTAGTGGTTTTCACATATGAATTCTCCATGGAGAGTTTGCCAGGCTCTCCCATGCAGGCAGGAAACTCTCGGTAGCTTGCCAGGTTCTCCGAGAGTGAGAACTAAGCTTCCAGGAGCTGAACATAGGGGTACAAATATCTTTTCAAATTCATGCTTTTATATCCTTTTGAGAAATACCTAGTAGTGGTGTGGCTGGATCTTATGGACTATAGCACTGTCACTGTCGTCCTGTTGTTCATCGATTTGCTCGAGCAGGAACCAGTAATGTCTCCATTGTGAGACTTGTTGCTGTTTTTTGGCATGTCGAATACGGCACAGGTAGCTTGCCAGGCTCTGCTGTTCGGGCAGGATACTCTCAGTAGCTTGCTGGGCTCTTCGAGTGGAACGGAGAAATCAAACTTGGGTCAGCCGTGTGCAAGGCAAATGCCCTACCCGCTGTGCTATCTTATGGTGATTCAATAAAAAAAAGTCAAGGGAAAAATTACAACTACTCTTGATTATTTTGGAAACTAAACTATGGAATACTCTGTGCTCAGGGGCAGTATATTTTGGCCATCATAGAAATATGGCAGCACAGTAGTGACTGGAGTTGAATGCGAGTCTGGTTCTGTATTCTTTATTTCTCAGTGGAAACTGCTTCAGCTCTCTAAACTTCAGTGTCTTGGGGACTATACTTTTAAAAAAATTTTCATGGAATCTTCATGCCATTTTCATATAGGTTATAGTAATTTACACTCCTGCCTAAAGTAACCAGGTTCCTTTTTCTTCACATCTTCTTTTTTTTTGATGGTGTGGAGTCTTTGGCCACATCCGGTGATGCTCAGGACTTGCTCCTGTCTCTGCACTCAGGAATCACTTCTGGCAGCCTCAGGAGACCTGAGGGGTACCTTGGGATCAAAGCCAGGTGGGCCCTGTACAAGGCAAAAGCTGTACCCACTGTTCTATCGCTCTAGGCCCTCTTCCCATTTTTGACAACAGTTTGTCCTCAATATTTAAGATATAGGTCATTCTCAGGTGTATGGTGAGATCTCTAACTCGGTATGGCAGAGTCTCTTGCCCCCATGCCTGGCTGTGTTCACCAGGGCCCCTCAGAGGTTGAGTTTCCCTCCCCGCCCCAAGCAGAGGCCCTGCAGCCGAAGACCTCTGGAACCCAGCCACAGCCATGCTCAAGACTCCCCTCCACATGTTTGGATTAACCTCATGCATGAAGGAACCGGCAGGGGAATCCAGATGTGTGGGACCCGGGGCTGAGATCTCTAAGCCTGCTCAGATCAGGATTGGGCCTCTTCCGCCCAGATCCCCCATTTTCTAGTCGCTAGGTAGTCACACCCAGAAACTGCACCCGGTGCCAAGTAATCCAATCATAATATTATTATCACACCTAAATATTAACTATAATTCTTTAGTATCATCATTGTTTTCTAGGCCACACCTGGCAGTGTCCAGGGGTCACTCCTGGCAGATTCAGGAGTGTCAGAGATCGAACCTGGATCTGCTGCATGCAAGGCAAGGGCCTTATCCACTGTGTTATCTCTCTGGCCCCTATATATCTTAATCTATTCATTTGTAGTTGGACATTTGGGTTGTGTCCATATCATGGCTATTGTATTGTTTATTGTGCATAAATCCTTTTGAATTGCTTTTGTGTTTTGGTGATGGATGCCAAGAAGTGGTAGAAGTGGTATAAACATCGGCTTTAATACCAGGCATAATTGGAAAGATATGCACAAGTCTAAGAAAATTCCTATCCTCAAGAAACTCACATTCTAGTAGAAGATAGGCAATAAACAAGTAAATCTCTTAACATAAAGGTGTAACATTAAACTCCTGAAATTCCATAATACTGTGGCGTTTCCAAAGATAAATTAATCGTTTCCAAAATTAATGATAAATTAATAATAAAAGAATAGAGGGGCTGGAGTGATAGCACAGCGGGTAGGGCGTTTGCCTTGCACCCGGCCGACCCGGGTTCAAATCCCAGCGAGTGACCCCTGTACATTGCTGGGTGTGACCCAAAAAGCAAAAAAAAAAAAAGAATAAAGGAAATGGGAACAACCAGAGACATAGTACAGGTGTTAAATCTCTGGCCAACCCCAGTTTGATTCCCCAACACTGATCATAGTTCGCTGAGAACTGACCCAAGTGGTCTCTGAGCACAGAGCTATGAGAGAGCTGTGAGTGCACTGGATGTGGTCTAAATCCTAATATATACATTTTAAAATTATTTTGGTTTTTCTGTCCACATCAGGGAGTGCTCAAGGGTTGCTTCCTGTTTTGTGCTCGGGGATCACTCCTGGTAGGACTCGGGGACTATATGAGGTCTTGAGGATCAACCCAGGTCAGGAGCATGCAGGACAATCAGCCTACCCACTGTAGTATCAGCCAGCCCTGAAGAAAAAATTAAAATATAAACACATAATAGTAAGGACAATGAAGATCATAAGCATGATAAATGAAAGGCTTTTTATTTTATTTTATTTTATTTTTGCTTTTTGGGTCACACCCAGCGATGCTCAGGGGTTACTCCTGGCTTTGCACTCAGGAATTACTCCTGGCGGTGCTTGGGGGACCATATGGGATGCCGGGGATCGAACCCGGGTTGGCCGCATGCAAGGCAAACGCCCTACCCGCTGTGCTATCGCTCCGGCCCCTGAAAGGCTTTTTAATTGAAGCATGTGAGAAACACATGTGCTTCAAAGCTGCTCATGATTAAATTTCAGTCATACAATGTTCCAGCACTCATCTCAATGCTCCAGCACTCATCTCTCCACCAGTGTGCATTTCCCACCACCAATGCCCCCAGTTTTTTTCCTCCCGTTACCGCCCTCCCCACTCAAGCCTGCTTCCATAGCAGGCACTTTCCTTCTTTGGCTCTTTCTCCCTTCTTTTGGGCATTATGGTTTACAGTACAGGTACTGAGAAGCTGTTTTTTTTTTTGGGGGGGGGGTGAAGGGAGGTCGGTCATAGCCGGCAATAAACAGGGGTTACTCCTGGCTCTGCACTCAGGAATTACTCCTGGCGGTGCTCGGGGGACCATATGGGATGCTGGGAATCGAACCCGGGTCAGCCGAGTGCAAGGCAAACACCCTACCCGCTGTGCTATTCTCCAGCCCCTACTGAGAAGTTCTTGAGTGATCACTTTAGATAAGTGAAATTGGAGCCGAAATAAATACTTTTTTAAAAATTTAAGATACTGTTTGTAATAGAGTTCATGGATACAACAGTTTAATACCACACTCACCACCAGGTGAACACGTCCTTCCACCACCAGGTTCCCTTTCGCAGGAAACTCAGTTCCGTCAAAAAGTTCTCAGGCTCTGTTGCCTTGGCCACTGTTATTCACTTACTATGTATTTTATGTCCCACATATGAGAGATGTCATTTTGTCTTTGTCCATTTCCTTTGTACTAACTTCACTCAGCATGATACAATCCATGTCATTCACATAGAAGCAAACTGCATTATTTCCTCATCCACTGTTGGTGGGAGTGTCAACTCATCCAACCTATTTGGTAAACAATGTAACTTTTCTTTAAAAAATAAGACTTGAGACCAAATCGAGCAATTCCACTTTTTGGCATCCACCCCAAGAGCCCAAAAGCACTATTTTGAAAATTCATTTGTGTTCCTATGTTCATTGAAGCACTATTCATAAAAACCAAAATCTGGACACAACGTTGTGTCCAAGAACAGATGAATAAATAAATGCTTTTTTCCTTGAGGAAAGGGAGCCACACCATCTGTGCTCAGGGCTTACTCCTGGCTCTGGACTCAGAGATAGCTCCTGGAGCTTTTGTGGGAATTGTAACCAGTGCTAAGGAATCAAACCTAGGTCAGACATGTGTAATGCAAATGTCTTAATCCCTGTACTATCTCTCCTGTCCCAACAAATACTTTTTAAGACTTTTTTCGTGCGTGTGTGTGTGTGTGTGTGTGTGTGCGCACCCAGCAATGTTCAGGACTTACTCTTGGTTCTGTGCTCAGGGATCTCTCCTGACATGCTACAGAGATCATATGGGGTGCTGGGGATCAAACCCAGATCTACTATATGCACGGCAAATGCCTTAGCCGCTATATTATCGCCCAGTGCCCCCCTCCCCTAAATACTTTTTGAAAGGATAAAAGGTAAGAGGCCATTTCCCCTTGTACAGTGGATAGTCAGAACACGGCAAGCCTATAGAAATGAGAAAATAAAAACAGAGCCTTGCTATTCACTGGAGTCTTCTCACCTCCCCAAGAAGACCCACAGGCCATCTACATTTGCTGAAAATCTATCTAATGCTTTTCTTACAGTGTTTACCCCATCTGCCCCTGCCCCTGTTGCATCATTAGGGGTCACTGGTCAGGAACACTCACACATAGCCTGATATTATGAACTTGTCACACCCCACATGCAACTTCTCCTTTTCCATGAACATGTACCTAGTCTTTAATCATTCCTCACTCGACCCAGTTGATCTTAATACCACCCAACACAGTCCTGCACCCAACACCCACAGAATCCAATATTACAAAATAAGAACCCAAATACAAAATAGAGGAGATTTCAGAGCAAGCCAGGATCTTCAGAACTTGTCTGATCCCACCCCACTTAGGAGTCAGGGAGTCAGCAACAGGAGAGATATGTCCAACCCACCTCCTTTGGATGATCAAGTTATCCCCGAACAGATAGAACATCTCTTGGGAGTGAGTTCCTCATTCTTCAACTCTAACGAACAACTATGTTCTTCTCAATTTATCCTTATATTCAGACAGCTGAAACAAAACCCTGTAGAGGCATCTACTTGAACATTACTAAATAAAAATATGTAATATCAGTCTGAAATGTCTGAATTATTATTTAAATAACATTTACATTTTCCTCCAGAAGCCCTGTGTGGGGTAAGGGATTGTAAAAGACATAAGAATTTGCCTTACATGCAGCTAATCCTGGGTTCAATCTCCTGCACTGCATTATATGGTCCCCTGAGCACCACCAGATTCACTCCTGAGGGTAGAGTAAAGAATAACCCTGGATCACTACTGGTTCTGTCCCCAAATTCCCTCCCCAAAAGAGCCCTACAAGGGAAGTAATAAACACAGATATGATAAAGGGGGTTCAAGGAAATGGTCTCTCCCAGAGAAAGGATAGATTTATCTTCCAACAAATTCCAGATGTTCTTCAAGCAACAGCAAGAATGTGTGAAATAAAAAGAACACAAACTCCATTTTCTCTCAATCCAATATAAGCAGCACATTGGCATGAGAGCCTCCCTGGGTAGGAGCTTGTACTTGAGGAACATAAGTCCTTACATTGCTTTCCTTTAATTGACCCAACAGTGAGAAGGCAGGGCATCATCTAGCCATGTTATGCAGTGTCAAACAGCAATTCCAAAGCCACTTTTTGGCACATCTAGAAAAGACCTGAAGATACTAAGAACTCAAGTTCCTGAACCAACCCACTGGGCTAAACTCTCCATTCCACTACTTAAAATCTAAAACAACAAACTAGTTTATGTTGCAACAGAACATGCAGATTCTGCACACTTGGCTGCTCACTTAGAAATACCTATGCTCCATCTCCCAGCTCTGTGACCTTTAGCAAGTCTTGTGTCCTGCTTTGCTTGTCTTCAAGAAGCACTACCATTCTTACTTCCCAGGTTGGTTTTGAGACTTCAACAAGGACTGCCACAGCTGAGTGTATAGTTGCTGCTCACTCAATTTCATGCTTATAGTATTTCATCATGCTTCTGTTTCTTGGGGCCAGAAAGATAGTACAAAGCTAAAGGTACTTTCCTTGCATTCAGTTGACCTGGGTTCAATCCCTATCCCTAGCATCACATAGAGTTTCTCAGGCCCAAACAGGAGTAGTCTCTGAGCACAGATTCAGGAGTAATATGTCAGCACAGATAGGCATGCCAGAAAAACTGAGGAAGGAAGGAAGGAAGGAAGGAAGGAAGGAAGGAAGGAAGGAAGGAAGGAAGGAAGGAAGGAAGGAAGGAAGGAAGGAAAGAAGAAAGAAAGAAGGAAAGAAAGAAAGAAAGAAAGAAAGAAAGAAAGAAAGAAAGAAAGAAAGAAAGAAAGAAAGAAAGAAAGAAAGAAAGAAAGAAAGAAAGAAAGAAAGAAAGAAAGAAAGAAAGAAAGAAAGAAAGAAAGAAAGAAAAAGAAAGAAAGAAAGAAAGAAAGAAAGAAAGAAAGAAAGAAAGAAAGAAAGAAAGAAAGAAAGAAAGAAAGAAAGAAAGAAAGAAAGAAAGAAAGAAAGAAAGAAAGAAAGAAAGAAAGAAAGAAAGAAAGAAGGAGAGAGAGAGAGGGAGGGAGGGAGGGAAGGAAGGAGGGAAGGAAGTGGATATGTTTTGGAAAAAAGGGAAAGGGAAAGTAGCACTGTTCTGCTTAATGTGCCACCTCTCCTATGAACTGGAGAAACAAGATGTCAATTGCTTTTCTTCCATAAAGATTGGCACTGCATTATCTCAGGGAATCTATTGGTTATCTTGAACAGATGATGTGTTATCTATGTCCCATCCAACCCATTGAATACCAAGAAAAAAAAAACAGTGTTTCTCTTTGACTGTCAAGGATGGGGAACTAGAATAGGATGGAATAGGGATCACAAGAACACAGCCTAACTGATCCAGAGTCAGAGCAATGGGTCAGAATGAATAACAAAGAGTTCTGATGGGGAAAGAGGCATGGCAGTATGTAGGCAGTTTAAAAGAGGAGGAGGAAGGTAACTTGAATTCTAGGAAGCAAAGATATGACAGCACTCCCTATGATTTCTAGTGATTTTTCTCTTGCTCTATTAACACAAATATGGGTAGTATGGCAAAAATGGTTGTATATGAACATTCCCATTCAGTTATTACCAACTGTTCTGCAAAATCTGTACTAGCTTACTGATCGCATTGGTGAGAATAAATGGGCAGGAGAATAAAGGATAAATAGTTTCCCCTCGACTCCTCCTAGAGACTCTATGGACCCTCTCTGGAAAGGCATACTAGTTCTGAATTTTGGGAGGATAGCAGATACAAAACGGAGTGTTGACTCAAAGGAAAGACAGGGAAGAACAACTGCCAGATGAATGATGCAGCGGTGAGAGTGGGGGTGGGAGTACTGTCTAGTCCTCTACTGTGTGATACAGATACTGAGGAAAATGATTCTTACAAGAGAGAAAGCAGAATGGCATCAGTGCTCCTAATTGTGTGGATGTGTCGTGTAAGCTCCCTATGTCTCAGTTATCTCACTGCAAAGTGGAGATCATGAAAAACCTTGGCATGTAAAATTGTTATGAGGGTTACGTGAGTTAACAATTAAAACAGCATTTTAAACAGCAACTGGCACATACTAAATGCAATGTAAGTGATGATGCTTTTAATCACTTGGTTAATGGGAGGAATATGCTGGGTTTCTTTTCTGTGAAGTTATTTAGTTTTCCTTTTGTAATTAGTCAGAATCTTATGGAGAGTTGGGGTTATGTAAATATTCTGTTTCTCATCATATTTCCCCCCACTAATGTCCCTATCCAGTGACCGTTCTCACCTAACACAATTACTGTGATATTTTCAACACAGTGATTTTCTATTTTCAGCACTCCTTTACATTTAATTAGAATTCTACTCTGAGGAAGAGCTTTCTCTTCACCTTCACTTAGGTAGGAACTATATGATTTATTTGTATGGTATCAACTTGTCAACAGAATGTATTGTAATACTTTAATATTTTCTGCCATCTGATAAGAAATCACGTACTGCTGCTGCTGTAAAAGGATTTAATTATATGTGAGACTGGAAGGTTAGAGGATTGGGGAGAGAGAATCATCTGTTTGTGGTGAATTTCCCTATTTTCTTTTGGGTTTTAAAACCTGTCATTCAATTTTTGGATTTGGGCTGTATTTCTGTATGTGGTGCTGAGTAGTCAACCCAGGTCTCATGCATGTAAAACAGGTCCTGTTGTCATTGAGCTTCATCCCAGGCCCTGCCAATCAGTTTTTAAGTGCTCCTTAAAATCTTGGTTTTATCCCTTCGTCTATGATACATTTTGCCAGTATATAGCCTCCAGTTTGTTCATTGCTATTTTATTTTGATCATGATGGGGTGGTTGGCTATGTAATTTATATAGTCAAACGTATCCGTTTTTCACCTTTTGCCTCTAGCTTTTGAATCATGATTAAATAGCCTATTCTGACACAAGTTTAAAGGGAATTTATGCATGTTTTCTTTTAATATCTATATGAATTCATAGTTTACATTTAGATCCTTGATCCATTTTGAGTTTATTCATGTATATGTGAAGGGTATATAGAATTTTATATATTTTCTAGGCTATCAATACACTGAGTACCATTTATTTAGAAATCTATCTTTGCCCCCAGTAGCAACACAAGTGACTTAACCCCAGTACTATCACCCCACTCAACATAATCATATGCTTAGAACAATCTGATCTTGTGGGCTTTGTGGTTTAGATAGATAAATACAACATGCCTCTGCCCCACCAATGTGTCTAAGGCCCCAACTCCCTGCTCCTGTTACTTCTCATTAGTATCATATCTTTCTCATTAAATAATTATTTGATGAATCTAAGTCAGTTAGTAATAACCTCATTTGCCCTAATATATAGTGATGGCTAGTATTTAGTATTAAGGATACACCAGGTTTCAATACTATGAATTATTGATGGATACTTGATTTTATTTTTGCTAGTTCAAGTCCTCCTCCTACTTCCTCCTTTGAGATCCAAACTACAATAACCAAATTTTAAAGCATGCTTGTTAAGGAAACAGGCTGAGGGGTGGGAGGGAACCTGGGGACTTTGGTGGAGGGAAGTTGAGACTGGTGGTGGGATTGCAACCGGAACACTGTATTCCTGAAACTCAAAAATGAAGAACTTTGTAAATCATGGTGCCTTAATTTATTTATTTATTTATTTATTTATTTTTTTGTTTTTGGGTCACACCTGGCGATGCACAGGGGTTACTCCTGGCTCTTCACTCAGGAATTACCCCTGGCGGTGCTCAGGGGACCATATGGGATGCTGGGATTAGAACCCGGGTTGGCCGTGTGCAAGGCAAACGCCCTACCCGCTGTGCTATCGCTCCAGCCCCCATGGTGCCTTAATTAAAAAAAAACTTTTTAAAGAAATTGGATGAGAAATAAAAGGCTGAGGAGGAACAAAAAAAACAAAGAAAATCTCAAACCCATAGAAAATCACAAATTACATTATAGTGACTCCAGTCCTAGTGACGATATTTTCGTATGCATAGACAAACAAATACAAACATATACACATGTGCATGCACTTTAACAAGAATGGGCTATCATACATCTTTTAGTTCATAGACACTTTTATTCATGTTTTTAAAAATCCTTTATTCCTTCACCTAGTTAACAGTCTGGTGCTTGGGGCTCTTTCTCAGGTTCTATAGAAATCAATCCATCTACATATAAGTTATTTGTATTATTTGATTTGCAAAAATGTGATTCTACAACTACCCTTCTCAGTATCATATATTTCTCATTAAATAATTATTTGATTAATCTAAATCAGCTAGAATAACCCCACTTTGCCCTAATATATAGTGATGGCTAATATTTAGTATTAAGGATATATCAGGTTTCAATACGATGAATTATGGATGGACACTGATTCTATCTTTTGCTAGTTCAAATAGAGCTAATACTTCTCTTCACTGATCTCTACAAGGGGCTGTTCTAGCTTCTGTGCTACTTCCTCTTTAAAATCTTCTATACTGGGCTATAGAGATAGTACAAGGGTTAAAAGATACATGATCATTGTATGACTGTAACATAATCAAGAAAGTTTGTAAGTCTGTAACTGTATCTCATGGTGATTCATTTAAAAACTTATTATATTATCCTACCCACCCATTGTTAATAACTGTTAATGATCAAACACCATCTGTACTTTTTTTCCTTCTAGCTGCAAAAACCATGCTTTTCTACCTGGCTTTATTGTAACATTTAGAAAAAGATTAAACGTTTCTTTTAAAAAAATCAAAACAGATACATGCATGGCACACAACTAACCTCTATTCCACCACCAGCATAATATATGATTCTCTGTGGGGCTGGAGCGATAGCACAATGGGAAGGGCATTTGCCTTGCACGTGGCTGACCTGGGTTCAATTCCCAGCATCCCATATGGTCCCCTAAGCACTGCCAGGAGTAATTCCTGAGTGCATGAGGCAGGAGTAACCCCTGTGCATCGCCGGGTGTGACCCAAAAATCCAAGTATATATATGATCATCTGAGTACCACCAGGAGTAATCCCTGATCACAGAGCCAGATGTAAACCCTAAATACTACTGGGTGTGGCCCACAAATCCCCAATGTTAAATAAAATGAACTTCTATACTGTTTGAATTTTTACCAAAAACAACTGTTGATTTTTGATGAAAACAAAAACTGTTGATTTTTGATGAAAAATTAATCAGTGTCCCAAACTTGGGCATAGCAATCAGATATATTTGACTTTGAAGCCTTTAAGACTCAGATACTGGGGCTGAAGAGATAGCATAGGATTTAAGGCATTTGACTTGCATGCAGCCTACCCTTAGCATGATTCAATTCCCAGAACTGTATAGCCCCCCTCGAGTCCCCAGAACATCACCAGGGATCACTCTTGAGCATGAACTAAGAATGGAATCTGAGCACTGTGAAATTCAGTTCAAACACACACACACACACACACACACACACACAATAAGAAGGCACATACCCTGATGGAGCAATGTGAAATAATGCATCCACTTGAGACATTTCTTGTGCATCCTTTACAAACATATTCTATGACCGAGAAACTTTCCCCACTCCTTTACCATATTTAACACAAATGCAAGCACATGTCCAAAACCAAAACTATTCTTACCACTTCTGTGTGCAATAACCTAAAACAGAAGGTTCCAAATAGCCAACAAGAGTAAAAGTATCTTAATGTGGTATATTCCAACAATAAAATACTATGAGCCTCTCAGAATGCCCAACATATTTTGAGTATTTTCATAATACTCAAAGGTCACTTTGTTTTTAATATCCTGACATTTATCCTGATGGTACAAAAAGCAAAAGAGGACTTAAAATTTTTTGTTATTATGCATAAGATAATAGGATTACAATGGCATTGAAGTTTATGGGATTGATGTGTAAAAAGTTACTGCATTCCCACAACTACCAAAATGCCCATAACCATCACCGTATCCCTACGTCACCTTATGTCCAACATTCCTTGCCCCACATGCCTCATTCTGTTTTATGTTGATTTCCAGTTACAGTTTTGATGCTTATTGTTATCCATTTTAGCACCACTGTGCTCCAGATCCTGCACCTAGACTTCCCTGTTACTTCTAGTCAACTTATTCATTCCTCACCCTTCCCACCAAACCTGTCACCCTTCAGTCTATAATTCAGTATTTAATATCTTATTGATATTGTCTATATTCTTGATTTGTTTCTCTATTAACCACAGATAAGTGAGAACACTCTATATTTGTCTTCTTCCTCTAGTTTGTTTTGCTCAGTAGGATACCCTCTAATTCCAGCCAAGTGCATGACTAGTTTTTTCTTGTAGCTGTATAGTGTTCCATTTTTGTATGTACCACAACCTCTTTATTCATTCACCTGTGGTTGGAAAAAGGAATATTTGTCTTTGTTTGTTTTCTTTCTCATTTTCTCTTTTAATTGAATTACCGTGAGTTACAGTTACAAAGCTTTCATGATTGTCAGTCATAAAATGATCGAATACCCATCCTTCCACCAGTGTACATTTTCCACCACCAATGTCCCCAGTATCCCTCCTGCCACCCACACCGCACCCCACCCCTTGCCTCTATGGCCGACAATTTTCTTCTTATTCTCTATCTTTCTACTTATGGACATTGTGGTTTGCAATATAGGTAATGAGAGGCCATCATGTTTGGTCCTTCATCTACTTTCAGCACACATCTCCCATCCCAAGCGATCCCTCCAACCATCTTGACTTAGTGATCCCTCTCTATCCCAACTGCCTTCTCCCCCAGCTCATGAGGCATGCTTCCGACCTTGGAGCAATCTTCCTAGCCCTTGACTCTACTGTAAATAAAGATTTTTTAAAAACTTCTGGAAAATTAACACAAACTGAGGCAGTGATGCCAAATGAATAAATTACTGAATTCTTCATCAATACACTCACCATAAACAAATTAAGCCCTTGATAAAACATCAAAAATTAATTATATTAAATCAATGGTCTTCAACCAACAGTCTATGGACTGGTGCCAGTCTGCATGTGTATAAAAGTTGAAAACCACTTGTCTACATCCATGGGATACCAAGATATGTAGACAGTATGCTGGATAGAATCCAATACACAAGTCTAAAAAGGTTAAAGAAAGTTGCATTAAAACTCAATCAAATATAAGATAGTAGATGGAGACTAGACTTTTGGCATGATATAATATAGTATATGCAAATGTAGAATTGTAAACTTGCTCACCCAAAACTTAGTAATGTTATAAACCAGTGTTTCCTCAATAAAAAAAATCTCAAACACTGGGCAGGATTTGTGGGAGGGTGTTAATCCTGGCTCTGCACTTAGGAATTACTCCTGGTGGTGTTCAGGGGACCATAAGGGATGCCAAAGATGTAACCCAGGTTTACCACGTACAAGGTAAATACCCAACCCACTGTATTATCATGCCACTCCAATACTGGGCAGGTTTTTAAAATTATTTTCCTTGTGGCAAAAGAGAAAACATGCATTAAACACATCTGCATATAGAGCTTTAATGCACCAAGCATGTGCAGTGATTGTGTAAAGAATAATACTTGTAGGACTGAATCAATAGTACAGCAGGTAGGGTTTTTACCTTACACATAGCCAGCCCAAGTTCAATCTCCAGCACCCCATATGGTTCCCTGAGCCCACCAGGAATGATCCCTGAGCACAGAGCCAAGAATAAGCCCTTAGAATCACTGGAGGTGGCTCAAAAACAACAAAAGAATAGTACTTGTGGGGGCTGGAGCGATAGCACAGCGGGTAGGATGTTTACCTTGCATGCGGCCGACCCGGGTTCAAATCCCAGCATCCCATATGGTCCCCTAAGCACCGCCAGAAGTAATTCCTGAGTGCAGAACCAGGAGTAACTCCTGTGCATCACCGGGTGTGACCAAAAAATGCAAAAAAAAAAAGAATAGTACTTGTTTGAGTTGCAAGCAGAATTAGAGATCACTGTTCCAGAAAGGATGAGTGACATCCTGGTTGTTCAGACAAAGGTGCTTGGCAAAATTTCCTTGAAAATGAACACAAGAGAGTCAGAGAGATGACATATGCGTTAAGACACTTGCCTTCTATACAACTCAGCCGGATTTGATCCACGGCACCACATCTGGTCTCCTAAGCACCACAGGACTGATCTTTGAGCACAGAAACAGGAGTAGTCCCTGTATACTATAAGTGTGGCCCCCAAACAAAAAGTTATTAAATAAGTAAAAGAAAGAAAATGATCACAGGGTGTCTGTCATTTAACTGATATGATGTGCTACCAATGAAAATATTAAGACTTAAAATAAAAATTAAATTGTTGGAAAATATGTGCACCACCATAATCTTGACCACTTCTCAATGTTTATAGTCTTTTCTGATGAACTCTCTAGTGATATCAACAAATGTGATTTGGGGGGAATTAGGGGTAGTAAAATGTGCCAACATTTGTAAGGGCTGAGTAATCAGTGAAACAACTTTTTCTAAAGGACTAATGCAGGATATACAAAATCCAGCATAAACAAAAGGTCAATTTAATGTGTTAGATAGATTAAAAATAATTATTTGGAAGTAAACTCAAAGTGTATTAAGATCTTAAGATTAGACTAGAATCGATGAACTATATTGAAGAAAAATCTGCAGTACTCTACAGGAAATCGAACACAGAGGAGTCTTCAATGAGATGACCACGGTGGCAAAGACAAAAAAAATATCAAATAAAGAAAAACTTCTGCACCTCAAGAGAAGCTCAAACTATAATAAAAAGACAAAATAATGTGGAAGTAAATATTTGCATACACAATACATTAGATATAGGGCTAATATCCAAGATCTATAGAGCACACACAAAATTCAACAACAAAATATTCCACTAAAATAGGTGACCCCTATGGGTGGTTTATGTGAAGCAAAGAGGAGAGAGATGGCCACTTTCTCCCTATCCACCTCCATCACCCGGAGGTCATCTGGGAAGTCTTGGACTGATAACGTCTGCAGTGATCCCCTGCACAGCCACAACTGACGTCCACTTAGTCTTCTTGGCACAGGAGTTGATTTCTGCTATCTGTTTTCTCTGTGATCCACAAACTCAAGTTGGAGCGAGGAATTTCTCTTTGGAATAAAGGAAATTCTGTCCTAGGTCTTACCCAGAGTTACTGGGTTCTTGCCTTGCCTTGCAGAAAAGAATTTCAGGAGCACACGAGCAGTGAAGTAAAACAGATTTTATTAGGAAGGGGAGGAAGGATGGAAATTGAGAGATTGGAGTAACTCTCCCAACCCTCCTGGGGAGAACGTGGGCTCCCAAGGAGGGAGAGAGCTCCTACACACATCCCAGAATTAAATATGAAAGCAGGAAAGTACACATTTCAAGAGGAAAGATATGGGTTACACATGTGCTTGGCCACATGGGCAAAAGCAGCACATGGGCTCAGGCAGCATATGCACAACCCTTCCTTGGTTCAAGGTGGCTTTTATAGGATTTCTCCAATCTGTCTACATGGGGTTTCCTCACTAGATAAGAGTCCATTGCTAGGTTTGTTGCCAAGGAGGTAGAGTTGGGAGTGGTTTTCTTTAATATTCCTTTTCTTTTTTTTTAGTTTTTTACTATTTTAATAAATAATAGGTTTGTTTTCCCTCCAGCTTTATTGACAAAATTTTATTTGTATTTAAAATATACAATGTAATGATTCGATGAACATACACACTGTGAAATAATTACCACAATCTAATTAAAACAACTATACTATCACACAGAAGGAACCTCATTTTGATAGAACCTCATTTTGGAGGTTCCTTCTAATCATCTATATCCCTAGCCCTGGAATGTAGTAGTGATTCAATTAATCTTTTTATTTTTGGGGGGGAGGGAGGTACATCCTGCCATGATCAGGGGTTACTCCTGGCTTTGTACTCAGGAATTACTCCTGGTGGTACCTTTTCTTAACCTTTGTTCCTACCGGATCTTCTCTCAGGGAATAGACCCATCCTTCTCTGGCCTGGGCTAGTTGAGAGTTAATCAGATTAAAGGAAGGAACTGAGGGTTCTTGAGGGGCCTTTCCTTCAGGCCCTTTCTGTAGGGAGGGGCCCAGTCTCCTCCAGGTTGGCTGCTGGCGAAAGTCTTCTCAGGTTTTGCTTTCTGTATTCAGAAGGTGGGTCAGCCTTAGGACTAGTGGCTTGATTGCTTCCCAGGAATTTCGTTGGCATGGTTGTGGTGGTCCTTCCCTAATCTACCTGCCTACATCACAACAACCCTATTTACAAATGGGGTGAAAAATGAGCATATACTTTGACAAAGAATACACAAGGATGGCTGTCTAAACTCATAGTCACCATCCTGCAGTGGTGGAGGTCCCTGGGTGGGCCTGGTGCGTTCAGGGTCGGTAGACATTCCACAGCTGGCGATAGATGAGCAACAGGTCGCAGACAGATCACCACACAGTAATCAGCAACTTTTATTCCCAGTTCCATAGACCAGATATAGGGAAGAGCAACCACCAAAGAGTGGGCAGACAGTGACACTCGGAAACAATGCAGAGGATGCGCAGCACAAAGGAGAAGTTCAACAAAGGCACAGGGAATTCTGAGTATCCCTGGGGAGTCCAGGAGCCATGGAAGCACTGCAAAGAGTGAGACAAAATGTTGCAGGTAACTCAATTAACATAACCGCCTAGCAAAGGGAACAGAAGCCTAAGAAGAGGAACAGATGTGAGCCAGGCCAAACTGCTTGTAATAGAGGAGCGATGAACACAAATTATGGGGGGCAGTGTCCCCTTTGGCACTGTCCTTTGCCTCTGAGAAAAAAGTTTCCGAAGCATTTTCACCTCAAGGAGAATCCCGGATGTAATCAACAAGGCAGAATCACCCAAATGGATTGAGAGCAGTACCAGAGGAGGATCCAGCAGATGGCCAACAGGCATATGAAAAAGTGCCCTCTCATCATCATTCATGATTAGGGAAATACAAATCAAAACAACACTGAAATATAATCTCATGCCAGGAAGAATAGCATATATCAATAAATTTGGAAACAGCTAGTGTTAGTAGGTTTAGAAAGGAACTATCATCACTGTTGGTAATAATGTTGCTTCACCCTGTATGGAAAGCAATATGGAAATCTATCCCAGAAAAATAGGACTAGAACTCCCCTATGACCCAGCAAGAGCACTTCTTGATATCTATCCTCAGAACAGAAAAACGTTAATGTGAAAGAATTTATGCACACCTATGTTTATCACTGCACTTTGCACAACAGCCAAGATATGGGAACAACACAAATGCCCAACTTTGGGTGAATGGTTCAAGAATTTGTGGTGTATATACACCATGGAATACTACACAGCTCTAAGAAGGAACAAAATCATGCCGTTTGCAGCAACATGGATAGAACTAGAGAATATTCTATTGAGTAAAGTTATTCAGAAGTAAATAAATAGATACAGAATGATATTTCTCATGTATGGGACATAAATAGAGCAAGAGAGATGATCATATGGTCTCTTGAGTACCACCGGAAGTAAATCCTGAATGCAGAGCCAGGAATAATCCTGAGCATTTCCGGGTGTGGCTCAGAAACCAAAACCAAACAAACAAAAAAGATGCACAGTAAAGTAGAAACAAAGAGCGAAAGGCAACATATTGGATTGAAATATCTGCTTGCTGCCTCACCCTTCCAGATATATTGACCTGCCAGTTGACAACTCCAAGGCCTTTTCTGAATGGGCCTTGCAACTTCCATACCTGACCTCCACTATTTCAACAGGCCCACCTTCTGAAACGTCCCTCTCTTTCTCTTTCTCTCTCTCCTCTCTCTTTATCTTCCATCACATCTCTGAATTTCTTTCAATTAAAACTATTTTTCTTCACTATTTTGCTTCCTCCTGAATTTTTTTTCTGTGAGGAAAGGAGGAAGATCTAGAACATCTGTGCTGAAGTTAGGACTGACTTTCTTTTCCTGCAAGGAGCAATTCCTCACTCCAACCTGAGTCCATGGCTCTCCGAGAACTCAGCTGGCTGGAACCTGTTCAGGAACCCTGCAGAACCAGTGAGTTTCAGGCACAACTTGATAGCTACCTCGTGGGGTTGGCAGGATGGAAGTGTCCTTGCACATAGGTTCTCATAGCGGACTTTACTAGTACTGACCGATGGTACGCGTTTCCCATGGTGTCGAGGTAAGTCAAAGAGGGAGGTTGACACACTCCTTTCTCATAGCTGCCTCTCTGTCTTCCCCACTTTACCAAGTCACCACAACATCCTGATGCATACAGAGAACCCTAGGACCAGACAATTTTAATAAATTTTGGATAACCTTCTCCCAAAAACCCTATGTTCTCTCTGAATATGTTTCTCTTTCTTTCTCTTCCATCACACTTCTCTAAGCTAGTTTCTTTAAATGAAGTATTTTACTTCAACAAAGAAAAAATAAAATGTTTGTGACCTTTTTTTTAAACTATACATCTCAATGAGAAGGAAAAATGTAACCCCTGAGCTGACTCACAAGGCATGCAGGAATCAGAGGTTGAAGGGTTCTGCGGACTCACATAAAGAGAATAAACTTTAGAGCAAGGAAAATTAAGGAGCATAAAGTTAAATTTTATGTATTAAAATTAATACATACCAAGGTAATGGTATGTATTGTCATAAGTTGAAGCCAGCACTTGCAGTTGTACAGAAAAAGATCAGAAATGTGAGGCATATAAAAGAGACTAGAGATACAGAGTTCAGAAAGTATTGTTGAACCTTTATTGCAAACCACAAGAGCTAATTAGAGAGAGAAAACAGAAGGGAATGCCTTGCCACAGTGGCAGGGTGGGGTGGGGGGGAGATGGGATTGGGGAGGGTGGGAGGGACACTGGGTTTACAGGTGGTGGAGAATGGGCACTGGTGAAGGGTTGGGTTCCCAAACTTTGTATGAGGGAAGTATAAGCACAAAAGTGTATAAATCTGTAACTGTACCCTCACGGTGATTCTCTAATTAAAAATAAATAAATTTAAAAAAAAAAAGAAAGTATTGTTGATAACGCTACATTGTATCATTGAAATTTAGTAAAAGAACATATTAAATGTTCTCATCCAAAAAGGTTAAGTGACATGTAAGAGAACATATATGCTAATTAATACAAGGGGGATTGTTTCACAAGTCATACATATATGAAATCTTCAGGTTGTAAACTTTAAATACCTTACAATTCTATTTGTAAATTCAATAAAGCTTGGGGAAACTTAACTTATTTTACTTATAGTATAATTTTTTTCAAAAATAATATTTGGGGCCCATAGACTCATATCTTGCATGTAGATGCAAATTTGATCCACATTTGATCCCTTGTACAACATAATGCCCCACTAAGAACAGTTGGGTATAGCACTAATGGCCTAGACAAAACTTCAATGTCCAGTATATCGGCCAATTATAGCTAGAAGTCACTCCAGAGCTCCATAACCACTGCTGGAGAGGCCTCCAAATATAAATCTCATTTTTTGAAAGGAAGCTATTGTATTCCAGGTAAGAGGTTCTAGTGTCTACAATAAATATGGACAGTGACCATGGATAAGGAGAGAAGTGGCCAAATGTTTCATTGAAGACATAGACTCAGAAGTCCCTAATGTTGAGCCAAAGTTAGAAGGAGTTGGGACAAGGGTGTTGTCATAGGTTCTGACTGCTGCTAAGAGATCAAATTAACAAGGACTGAAAAGTGACTTTTGCAATGTCATAACATTACCAGAGAAGTCATGGGATATCTTAGCAGAGCATTTTCTGTGAAATAGAGAGGGCAAAAGTCAACATTCACTGTGTTGATGACCTGCAGCTCTGAGAAAGTGGAAGCCACAAAATACATCAACTGGGCATCTGATGCCTCGTAGCTCTTGATATCTTCCTGTTCCTGCCTCCCTTCTCTGTATTTGTGATGATGAAACCATATTGCCAATTAAACCAGTTCTAGTAAAAGAAAAATATTACATTAAAATAATACCATGAGTAGTTAAATATTTACTATTCCTTTGGCATCATATTTTTGAGGTAAAATATTAAATTCAAATATTAAAGAGGAAAACAGCTGGTCCTGAATATTCAAGCTCCCAGAGGACCACATTAATGAATCATTTTTAAAGCTGGACAGCTTCTCGCTTCATCTGTTCAAGGAATAGGAACACAGTCATTTCTCAATTATTGTTTTATGAAATGAATGTCAATTTTCAATTAGCCTGGTCCCAAAATGGAAACAATCCTTTCACATTATAGTCATGAATGTTTGTTGTAATAAATTCAGGCATTGACCTAATGTATAAAAAAAAGAAAGACAGGGAAAGGGAATTTTAGCTTTGAAAAATGAAAATATTCTGTGGCTGGATGATGGGGATAGTTGCCTAACAGTGAATGTACTCAGTGCCAATCGACAGTATCCTTTAAATGTGAAAATGGAAGGTGTCATGCTATGTATATTTTGCCAAAATTTAAAAAAAATAAACAACCCAAATGCCCAACAACAGGTGAGTAGATAATAAAATTGCAGTATGAATACCCAATGGAATACTAAGCAGTCACAAGGAAGGATGAAATCTTGCAATTCACTGAAACTTGAATAGTACTGAAGGATATCATGTTAAGTGAGATAAATCATAAGAACAAGTATCAGGTGGTCTCACTATTCTGTGGTGTATAACAGGACAAGGAAATGGAAAGTATTGATTGTGGCAAAACCCTTGGCCCTATATTTGAGAGATGGAAAAGCCAGGGAAAAAGAGAGATGGAAGGAGCAGTAAGAAAGATGATCTAGAGGTAACTTAGGGGCAAGGATGTGGGGCCTCGTACATATTGGTGGTGTATAGGCAAGGAATATGTATTTATCTAAACTGTTACTACAGGAACCGCCAGCGCCCAGTAAATCGCCAAAATGACCAACACAAAGGGAAAGCAGAGGGGTACTCGCTATATGTTCTCTAGACCTTTCAGAAAACATGGAGTTGTTCCTTTGGCCACATACATGCGTATATACAAGAAAGATGATATCGTAGACCTAAAGGGAATGAGCACAGTCCAAAAAGGAATGCCCCACAAGTGTTATCATGGCAAAACTGGAAAAGTCTACAATGTTACCCAGCATGCTGTTGGCATTGTCGTTAACAAACAAGTCAAGGGCAAGATTCTTGCCAAGAGAATTAATGTCCGCATTGAGCATATTAAGCACTCTAAGAGTCGAGACAGCTTCCTGAAACGAGTGAAGGAAAATGATCAAAAAAAGAAGGAAGCCAAAGAGAAAGGGACTTGGGCTCAACTGAAGCGCCAGCCTGCTCCACCCAGAGAAGCCCACTTTGTAAGGACCAACGGAAAGGAACCTGAGCTGCTGGAGCCCATCCCCTAGGAATTCATGGCATGAGAAGTGTTTGATTAAAAATAAAGAGACTCCTGGACTATAAAAGAAAAAAA
The DNA here is from genome assembly GCF_027595985.1 of Sorex araneus. NCBI lineage: Eukaryota > Metazoa > Chordata > Mammalia > Eulipotyphla > Soricidae > Sorex > Sorex araneus. The sequence goes on from NC_073313.1 coordinate 118,981,323, forward strand.
TAATAAAAAATAAAAAAATAAACTGTTACTACAGTCAACATGGGGCTGAAACTACAATAATTAAACCTAAAGGTTTGTTTGTTAAAGATGTGGGCTGGGTTTAGGGTGGAAGGGAACCTAAGGACAAAGTAGAGGGATACTGACACTAGTGGTGGGATTGGAGTAGGAAAAAAATTCATGCCTAAAACTATTATTAACAGCTTTGTAAATAAAATTGACTTAACATTTTAGAATTTAAGTTAGCAATTTTTTTCAAAGAAAGGAATATAACCTTATTATCTCATGCTCCAATTAGCACATAGAATCCAGTTTTCATTCTTCCACTCAATAAATATTTGTTGAATGCCTACTTTATGTCAAGTCTATGTCTAGGTGTTAAGAACAGATTTAGAAGCAGAACAAAACCCTTCCCCTTTTGGAACTCTTGTCTAGTGAGACAGAAAAGAATCAACAAATAAACAAAGAAGTATGTGTTGTGTCAAATGATGGTAAATGACATAGAGAAAAATAAAGTAGTGAAGAGGAATAATGACTTATGGAAAATTTTCACTTTGTACAAATCTTTCTGATAATGTTTCTGAAGGGAGGATAGCCAAAGCAGAAGTAAGTTTGGTATGTTCAAGGAACAACAAAAATGCCAGCGTGCCAAAATGGAGTAGATTAGGGGACAGGAGTAGAGAAGGTAGAAAGTATGTGAGAGCAGAGATAATCTAGGTTTCTGAACTTCATGAATAGGATGATGAATTCTACTCTTGGTGCACTTAGACATCACTGGAGATTTTTTGTTGTTGCTGTTTTGAGTCCACACCCAGCGATGCTCCGGGGTTACTCCTAGCTCTGCACTCAGGAATTCCTCCTGGTGGGATGCCAGGGATTGAACCAGGGTTGGCTGCATGGAAAGCAAAAGCCTTACTCACTGCATTATCACTACAGTCGAGAAATCCCTGGAGATTTTAAAGCAGAGTGACTTGATATGACTTCTAGGACCCGTAGGAATAGCTCGTTCACTTCAAGCATTTGTCTTGCAAGTGTAGGATCAAAAGTGCAATTCCCAATGCCATCACATGCATTGAGAGATCCTGGAAGCTCTGCTATTTGTGCCTGGGATCTCTGCTGTCTATGCTTTCTGGTGCCACAAGTGCTATCCAGCTGCACTGCAATCAAGTGTGTGAGTGCAGAACAATTAAGAAGATGCAATCTCCAATGAGCACCAGAACAAAGACTGAAACACTTAGATAAAAGTGTAACCAGAATGTGCATGAGCTTCACAACTAATGAACACAACCTTCATTATGCTCCATGTCTGAGTGTATACACAGATATCTGATGTTAGACCTCCTACAAAGTTGTAGTCTCGACTTTAAAAAAATTGCAAGCACTATAGACTGTGTGAACATGAATGTGTGTCCTGGTTGTTGCAATCTGTACAAAGTGTAATGGCAACATTGAGAGGAGAGAGGAGTGGTAATATTTTTATTTTAAAAAGTAAATGAAAAGATGCTGCCCTGAATTAAATCACAATAATTCAGGTTGATAACATTGGTGAGTGAAATCAAATTTAGTAACTCTGACTCAAAGATGGCTCAATGAGCTGGAGCATATGGGAGGCCTCATTCAATCCTTAGTACCACATGGTCCCTAGAGGACTGCTGGGAGTGACAGCCAGCACCTCACAGAGCTGCCCTGAGACACCACATAATGTGGTCCAAAAGCAGGAACAAAAAAGTTAAAATCAGGATTTTTGACAGTGAGTAAGGTGAAAAATGTTCAGATTTTGTATATATGTGGAAGGGACAGCCAATAAACTTTCTGAAGAAATGAAAATAGGCAAAGTGCATCTAGGCTTTGCATGGCTTGAAGCTTCTAAAATTTGGGAGATTCACAGTTAAGAAGGAAAAAAAAAAGTAGGTGAAAAGTTGAATATTTAATATGGGGTAAAGTGGACCTCCCTCCCTATTTCGACTCATCCAGGATAAAGATATTCCACTTCCTCCATCCAGTGATCTGAGTGAATTTCCAGAACCTCCTGCACTGGCCGAGACCTGAGTGACAACTCTGGCCAACAGCGGCCAATTTAAACTCTTATTGCACACCGCAATTTCTTGAAGCACTCAACACAATGGATAAGATAACGAATCAACCTAGGTGCCCAACAACACATGATTGGATAATCAAAGTATAGTATATATATAGTATTATGCAACCACAGGAAAGGATGAAATCATGCCATTTGCTACAACTAGGGTGGAACTGGAGATTATCATGTTGAGTCAAGTGAGTCACATGACCCTTGACCGTAGAAATGAAAAGAACAGGGAAGGACAATAGCTAAGGGAAGAATAAGTAATGGATGGAGATAACAGGGATAGCGTTCAGGGGCCTCATGCAAATCAATGTTGTGGTATAAATATACACATGTATTTATGTGGTATATGTATATAAATTACAGAGCCAACTGGACTGCAAGCATGAGATTCAAACTACAGCAACCAAAATTTAAAATTGGCCTTTCAAAGGGCTGAAGTGATAGCATAGCGGATAGGGTGTTCGCCTTGCACGTGGCCGACCCGGGTTCAATTCCCAGCATCCCATATGGTCCCCGAAGCACAGCCAAGAGTAATTCCTGATTGCATGAGCCAGGAGTAACCCCTGTGCATCGCCAGGTGTGTCCTAAAAAAGAAAAAAATGGGCCTGTCAAGGAGGCAGGATGGAAGGGTAGGAGGGATCCTGGGGACATTGATAAAGGGAAATGGATGCTGGTGGTGGGTTTTAAAACATTGTACTCCTAGAACTCAACCTTGAATAAATATGTAAATCATGGTGCCTTACCAGTTAATTAGAAGAAACCATCAAAAAGGGAGAAAAAGAATATTAATTGAAAATTCATAAAAGTTGACAAATATCACATAAATTAGGAAAAATATGAATGTGGGTTCAGATCTATTGTACAATAGGTAGGGCACTTGCCTTCACAGAGCCAATCCAGGTTCAAGCTCCAGCATCCCACATGGTCCTCAGGAGTGAATAGTGAACATAGAGCGAGGATTCATCCCTGCATCACAGAGTGTAGTCCCAAAGTTACATAATACATGACTGAATATTAACTTCCTAAGGCATTTTCAATATTGTTAGCTATATACCACTGATTTGTCTGCCCATATGGTTTTATATTGTTTTCTATTTGATTCTATGTCTGTCCCTCTCCTTCAAATAGAAATTACTATAAAACCATACATACTCACCTATGTGTGGGATATAAAAAACACAGTATGAGACTATGATCCCTGGACAATAGAAATAAGGGCCAGGAGGACCAGTCTCCAATTGAAAACTTATCACAAATGAGGGAAATGCAAAGAGAGCAGTCAGTAGAAGGGACCACTATGACAATGACAGTTGGAAATGATCACTCTGGACAAGAATTGAGTACTAAAAGTGGTAAAGGGATATAGACGATAACCTTACAGTACCTGCATTGAAAACCATAATAACCAAAAGAAGAGAGACAGGGAGGGAGGGAGAGAGAGATAGAGAGAGAGAGGAAAAGTATCTGCCATGGAAGCAGACTGGGAGTGGGGTGTGGAAGGAGGGAAATTTGGACCACTGGGGACAATGTTGGTGGAAAATGTACGCTGGTGAAAGGATAGATGTTGAAACATTCCATGACTGAAACGTAATCATGGACAACTTTGTAACTATTTATCTCAAGGGAATTTAATAATTTTTTAATTCACACAAAAAGAATAATTTGTATTTGAAAAACAAAAAAGGGAAAGTACAGCGGAAACACACTGGAGCACAGAATTTGCATGAAGGAACACCAGGTTCGATCCCTAGCACCACATTAACTCCCCTGAACACTGTCAGGAGTGACCCCAATTCATTGAGTCAAGAGCAGCCCCAAAGCATCATCAAGTGTGGCTCAAAAACAAGCGAAAGGAAAAAGCAACCAAAACACAGAAAGATCATTCTCTCTGAACAAATGATCAAAATGTGTTTTTCATTATTGCACTCTTATATCATTCTTTCTTATCATTGATAGTTTTTCATAGTCATTGTTATAATAATAAAACAAGTTTTCTTTCACAGGCCCATCTTTCATTTGGGTGACATATTTGTCTTCCTTATGGCATTTAAATTTTTGTGTTACTGGTGCCCGCTCGAACAAATCGATGAGCAACGGGATGACTGTGACAGTGACAGTATCAGACATTCCCCAAATATGGGCAAAATTGATCTGAAAATAAGACATTTCTGAAACACATTTGAAGCTGTAGTATATTCAGCTATGTAATTATATAATTACATCTCTCTGCTACTTGATTTACTATGTACATTGAAGAATTTATCAATATAGTTAGGTTTTTTGTCACTGGAACACTTGTGTCTTTTGGCTAGCTCACTGTGTCTATAACACAGCTGCCGTTTAATTTGAAAATGACAGGCTTCATCACAACCAGATGAGTCACTGTAAACTATGAGCAAACATGTTATTATGCATAAAAATGCAAATTCATGCACAGATAGACTCAGTCTATCATACTGTACAGGCTAGTGCTAAATTCTATTTCTTAAGATCTCCCATAAAAATAGGGTGTAGCCACCATAGAAAACAGCATGACATTTCAAAAAAATAAAGACAACTACCATATGAACAAGCAAGTATTCATAAAGAGTTATTGAGGAGAGTGTGGTGCCACCAGCAGGTCAACCTGTACCTGCAGGGCGAGTGCATCAGCAGCCTAGTGGTGCCTTCAGACTTCTGATACTCCAAAATTGCCGCTGTGCAAGGCCAGAACCCAACTTGGGGCCAAGTTTACTAGGAAATTTAACAGCAAAAAGTTAGGGTATGTGGGAGCCACACCCACAAACCACCTCCGGCTCAGCTATACAAGCTCATTTATTGGTCTTATTTCAGAGACCCATAAATCTTGAAAGAGATAAATAGCCACAGTTTGGGCCAGCAGTTCGCTGCAGACAAGCAGGCGCACCCTGCAGGGCACATGCCAATAGTTTATTTCTCTGGAAAAGATGGAAACCAGGGCCGTGATCCAGAGACACACAAAAGGATCTCCGAACCGAGCAGCTCACTGCAGAGATGCCTCCAAGTCTGGCTGACTTTTCCGGGGTGCTTCAGATGGGTGGAGAAGTCATCCCTCCACCTGCGCCCTAGAATCCCTGGCAGCCACCAACTTCCAGAATTCAATGAGAAGTGCAGGTATGCAGGTTCAGTGACAGCAAACTCCAGGCCTCAAAAATAGGGAATGCGGGGCCGGAGCCATAGCACAGCAGGTAGGGCGTTTGCCTTGCACGCGGCCGACCCGGGTTCGATCCCCGGCATCCCATATGGTCCCCCAAGCACCGCCAGGAGTAATTCCTGAGTGCAAAGCCAGGAGTAACCCCTGAGCATCGCTGGGTGTGACCCAAAAAGCAAAAAAAAAAAATAGGGAATGGGCCGGTCCCTCTCCTCCTCTCTTCCCCATGGGATGCTGTAGGTCACACCCACAACCAGCCTTTGGCTGCTACTTAAGCACTTTAATGGCCATAATCCAGAGACACATGAAAGAATCTCCGAACAGAGCAGCTCTCTGCAGAGATGCCTCCAGACTTTAAGCCAGGCAGACTTCACTGGGGAGCTTCAGACGAGGGGGAGGGGGTTGTCCCTCCACCTGCCCCCTAAAATACCTGGTGGTTGCCAACTTCCAGAACCCAATGAGAAGTGCAGTTACATGGTTTCACTGATGGCAAATTCCAGGTTTCAAGGGATAGGGAATGGGCCTGTCTTTCTCACACCTCCCCCACTGCCCTGTCCCCGTTCCTATGGGACCCTGGAGGTGACGCCCACAAACAGCCTCCAGCTGCTACTTAAGCTCCTTAACGGCCATGATCCAGAGATATACAAAAGAATCTCAGAACCGAGCAGCTTGCTGCAGAGATTTCTCTAGACCCTAATTATCTAAAATTTTAGATTTCCAGGAGCACTCTGCTGCTCTCGTGACCGTGCAATAACTTATGTTATTCATAACAAGCAATAAAAAATAGAGTATGGGTGAGATTGTCTGCCATAGAGGCAGGGGGAGTGTTTAGATGGATACTGGGGACTTTGGTGGTGAAAAGCGTGCACTGGTGGATGGTTGGGTAATTGATTATTGTATGAATGAAACTCAAAAAGGAAAGCTTTGTAACTGTATCTCATGGTGTTTAAAAAACAATAATAATAAAATCACTGTATCACTATATCACTGTCATCCCATTGTTCATCAATTTGCTCGAGTGGGTGCCAGTAACATCTCCATTCGTCCCAGCCCTAAGATGTTAGCATCCTCTCCTTATATGGCACCGTTTGGAAAGATGAGTAAGAAGAGGCTGCTAATAATAAAATAATAAAATAAAAATTAACATTCTGAATTTTAAAAAAGTAATGTGGAGTTCATACCCAGTTGAATCAGCTTAATCAATGGCTGAATAAATCGTAGTACTCATACATTAAAAAATTATTGAGGGGCCGAAGCAATAGTATAGTGGGTAAGGCCCTTGTCATGTATGCAGCCAACCTGGGTTCTATCCCCAGCATCACATAAGGTCCTCTGTGCACTGCCAGGAGTGATTCCTGTGTGCAAAACCAGGAGTAACCCCTGAGCATTTGCAGGTGTGTTCCAAAAAGTAAATAAGAGAAGAATTGAAATCAGCGGTACAGGAAGATGGTTTGAAGGACTGGAGTTCATGATTTGCAAGACCTCAGTAGCTGCCACATATTCAAAAATTGAAATGCCACATTTCAAGTTAAAAATTGAAATCAGGATTTTAGAGAGGTCTTTACATTTCCATATTCACTGCTGCATAATTCATAATGGCCAGTATTTGGAGACAATCTAAAAGACTTTAATAGATGAATTAGTATACAAAATATTGTATATACATACAATGTCGCAGCACAGCGGTTGGGCATTCGCCTTTCACATGGCCAACCCAAGTTCGATTCATCCGCCTCTCTCAGAGAGCCCGGCAAGCTACCGAGAGTATCGAGCCCATGAGGCAGAGCCTGGCAAGTTACCCGTGCGTATTGGATATGCCAAAAACAGTAACAATAAGTCTCTCAATAAGAGATGTTACTGGTGCCCGCTCAAACAAATTGATGAGCGATGGGATGACAGTGACAGGGACAGTGACATACAATGAAATATTTTTTAGGTTTTTGGGGCACATTTGGTAGTGCTTGGGGACTACTTCAGGCTTGGTGCTCAGAGAACCATACAGTGCCAAAGGTCTGGGCCTCCTACATGAAAAGCTTGTGCTCCAGCCTGTTGTGTGCCAGATCCCTGGCCCTGTTTCACTTTTCATTTGTGGGGAAAGGATTGGACTGACAATGAATAAGTTTGGGGGACTACTACTGTATTGGTGCTTAGTGGTTACTCCCAGTGTTGTTTAAGATACCATATGTGGTGTTGGGCATCAAATCAGGATCAGCTGCATGAAAAGCAAATACCTTGACCCCTTTTCTCTTTCTCTGGTCCCAACTCCACCTTTTATTTTATTATTTTTATCATTTTTTATTTATTTATTTTATTTTATTTTATTTTTATTTTTTAAATTTATTTATTTTTAATTAGAGAATCACCGTGAAGGTACAGTTACAGATTTATACACTATTTGTGCTTATACTTCCCTCATACAAAGTTCGGGAACCCATCCCTTCACCAGTGCCCATTCTCCGCCACCAGTAAACCCAGCGTCCCTCCCACCCTCCCCAATCCCATCTCCCCCCCACCCCACCCTGCCACTGTGGCAAGGCATTCCCTTCTGTTCTCTCTCTCTAATGAGCTGTTGTGGTTTGCAATAAAGGTGTTGAGTGGCCGCTGTGCTCAGTCTCTAGCCCTCATTCAGCCCGCAACTCCCTTCCCCCACATGGCCTTCGACTACAATGTAGTTGGTGATCGCTTCTCTGAGTTGACCTTTCCCCGGAACGTGAGGCCAGCCTCGAAGCCATGGAGTCAACCTCCTGGTACTTATTTCTACAGTTCTTGGGTGTTAGTCTCCCACTCTGTTATTCTATATACCATAGATGAGTGCAATCTTTCTATGTCTGTCTCTCTCTTTCTGACTCATTTCACTCAGCATGAAACTTTACCAAGGAAGAAATACGAATGGCCAAAAGGCACATGAAAAAGTGCTCTGCATCACTAATCATCAGAGAGATGCAGATCAAAACAACCATGAGATACCACCTCACACCACAGAGACTAGCACACATCCAAAAGAACAAAAGCAACCGCTGTTGGAGAGGATGTGGGGAGAAAGGGACCCTTCTTCACTGCTGGTGGGAATGCCGACTGGTTCAGCCCTTCTGGAAAACAATTTGGACGACTCTCAAAAAATTAGATATTGAATTCCTATTTTATTTTTTATTGAATCACTATGTGGAAAGTTTCAAAGCATTTAGGCTTAAGTCTCAGTTACAAAATGTTCGAACACCCATCCCTTCACCAGTGCACATATTCCACCATCAAGAACCACAGTAAACCTCCCCTCAACCCCCCACCCCCAAACCCCCACCCCGCCTGTGTAGCAAGCAGCAGTTATAATTTTCTTTTTTAAATTTATTTATTATTATTTTTTTTATTGAATCACCATGTTGAAAGTTACGAAGCTTTCAGGCTTCAGTCTCAGTTACATAATGCTTGAACACCCATACCTCCACCAGTGCATGTATTCCACCACCAAGAACCACAGTAAACCTCCCACCCCCTCGCCCCCTGGTCCCCCACCCCAAAGGAATCAAGTTCTTTTATAGACTACAATATGAATTAATCTTAAGCAATTGTACTAAGTAAAATAAGCCAATCCAAAGGACAAATTCTGCACAGTATCACTTATTTGAGGTATCTAACACAGTCAAACTGAAAGAGTAGATTGGTGGTCTCCAGAGGCTGGAGAAGGGGGTAATAGAGAGCTGTTTTTGAATTGTTACACTATCTCAGGCCAGAGTGATAGTACAGTAGGTAGAATGTTTGCCTTGCATGCATATAACTTGGGGTTCAATTCCAGGCACTGCACATGATCCCCTGAGCACCACCAGGAATGATCCCTGAGTGTACAGCCAGAAGTAAACCCTGAGCACCACTGGATGTGGCCCCCAAACTAAAACATATATTGTTATATTATTTAACTTATGCAGGATGGGAATATCCTAGAGATCTTCTGTACAGCATGGCATCTATAATCAGCAATAACATACTGGCTACTTAACAGATTAAGAAAGTAGAGCTTATACTAAATGCTCTTAATGCAATAGGTAAAAATTAATGGTGCATCTATAGTTGTGTCTGCTGCATTACTGGGTTCAATGGTGACTGAAGAAAATCCTCATTCAAACTAGTCAGCACTGATGGGAATGCCGACTGGTTCAACCCTTTTGGAAAACAATATGGACGATTCTCAAAAAATTAGAAATTGAGCTTCCATTTGACCCAGCAATACCACTCCTGGGAATATATCCCGGAGAGGCAAAAAGGTATAGTAGAGATGACATCTGCATTGTTCATTGCAGCACTGTTTACAATAGACACAATCTGGAAAAAAAACAGAGTGCCCAAAAACAGATGACTGGTTAAAGAAACTCTGGTACATCTACACAATGGAATACTATGTAGCTGTCAGAAAACATGAAGTCATGAATTTTGATACAAGTGGATCAACATGGAGAGTGTCATGTTGAGTGAAATGAGTCAGAAAGAAAGAGACAGACATAAGAAGATTGCACTCATATGTGGAATATAAAGTAGCTGAGAGGTACAAGCTTGCAATGAAGCAATTTCTGGCAGATATTTCTCTGGAATTAGTTACTGAAATACTAAAATACAGAAATCCAAAACCATGCGGCTGCTAGTGCAGCCGTTTGACCTCATATCTCTTCATTCTCAACAATGGAAAACAAATCATCAAATTCTTCCTTTTTAGCAGGTCCAACTTTAGGGGGGAGAAACTTTAAATAATAATAGTGAGTTTTTTTGTTGAAATATTGAATGTAATCAAAGTAAAGTGAAATTTATCAGTTACACAGGCAGGGTGGGGGGCTTGGGAGGTGGGGGGTGGGGGAGGTATACTGTGATTCTTGGTGGTGGAATATGTGCACTGGTGAAGGGATGGGTGTTTGAGCATTGTATAACTGGGACTTAAACCTGAAAGCTTTGTAACTTTCCACATGGTGATTCAATAAAAGAATAAATTAAAAAATATAAATAACTAAAAAAAACTAGTCAGCACTAAGTCCATACATACATGTCTAGTAAATCGAGTACATTTCCAAAAACTAGTTCTAGTTCTAGGTCAGTACACTCCAGATCTATTTGTCTTCAATGACATATATTTTCAATGCTGCATGCTATAGGATACATTAATATCCAAGTAGGATCTTTGGCTATTATGCCTTCAGCATAGTGTGTAGTTAATTTCTGGAAGCTATTCCTATGCTAGGTTAACTAGCAATAGCATAGAAGTGACTGTAAGTCATGTACATACAGCAAACCAAACCTTAAATCAGTGTAGACCCACATACACACCAATACTGGTTGTTTTGTTCTTTTGGATGTGGGCCAGTCTCTGTGGTGTGAAATGATATCTCATTGTTGTTTTAATCTGCATCTCCCTGATGATTAGTGATGTGGAGCATTCTCTCATGTGTCTTTTAGTCCTTCACTCTGGTGGTAATGCCGACTGATTCAGCCCTTTTGTAAAATAATATGGATGATTCTCAAAAAATTAGAAATTGAACTCCCATTTGACCCAGCAATACCACTCCTGGGAATATACTCTAGAGAGGCAAAAAGGTATAGTATAAATGACACCTGCATTTGTATGTTCATTGCAGCACAGTTTACTATAGCCAAAATCTGGGGAAGAAAACGGAGTGCCCAAAAACAGATGACTGGTTAAAGAAGCTTTGGTACTTCTACACAATGGAACATAATGCAGCTGTTAGAAAAGATAAAGTCGTGAAATTTGCATATAATTGAATCAACATGGAACGTATCATGCTAAGTGAAATGAGTCAGAAATAGAGAGACAGACCTGTGGAATATAAAGTAACAGAATGGGAGAGTAACACCCAAGAGTAGTAGAGATAAGGACCAGGAGGTTTGCCCCACAGCTTGAAAATTGGCCTCACATGCTTCAGGAAAAGGCAGCTGAGATAGAGAATGGAACACCAAGTTCTTGGGAGGACCCATTTGGGTGGAAAGATGCATGCCAAAAGTAGACTATGGACCGAACATAATGGCCACCCAATACCTGTATTGCAAATTACAACACCCAAAAGGAGAGAGAACAAAAGGGAATGCCCTGCCACAGAGGCAGGGTGGGGTGGTGGGGGATGGGTTAGGGGATGAGAGGAATACTGGGAACATTGGTGGAGGAGAATGGGCACTGGTAGAGGGATGGGTAAACGATCACTGTATGACTGAAATACAAACACAAAGTTCATAAGCTTGTAACTGTACTTCACAGTGATTCACTAATAAAAATTTTTTAAAATTAAAGAAAGAAAAAAAGAAAAGAGATGACCAAATAAATAATATCACAAGAGGGAAAATATCAGTGTAGACCCAATTTAACTTTTTTGCAAGATTTCAGAATGCCTACCGCCACTCCAATGCCAGCCATGAAGGGAAGTGAGAGAGAAGTAGTTTGCATGGAAGGGGAAAACTAACAAATTGCAACTAAAATATTTTCCATTGGCAAATTTTACAGTAGCAGAAACCTGTTAGCTCCTTAACTCTGACCCTTAAGCTTAATGAGCCTCACAGTGTAACAAAGAAAGAGAGATGGGCTGAAGCCCATATTTCTGGCCTGAGCAACTGGCTGAGTGGAATATCCATTTATTGAGCTTGATTAGATTAAGAAAACTGTTTGGGAATAAAAAATGGAATTCAAGTTTGAGAAGGCAAAGTTTAAGATATCTATTAGGCAGCTGAGGAGATGTCTGATTGGCTGCTGGTAGATAGTAAAGAATTCACAGAAGAGAAGTGAGTTAGAGAGACATTATCAGAGAGACAATAGAACATGGTTTTATTTGAGGCAATGAGAATGTCGGTGGAGTGAGAAGAGAAAGAGGTATGCCATGATGGAACACTGGAGAACTAGGAACAATGGGGAGAAGCAGATGAATGAATAAAGAAGATAAAGGAGCCAATGGGCTGAAAGTGTAGGGTACACTAAGAGAGTGTAGGGTCCAGGAAAACAAGTGGAGAAGTATTTCAAAGTGGAAGGACTGATCAGCTACTTGAATGTGAAGACTGAGCATTGACCATTATATATCTGCAATTCAAAATTGACCTCATTGAGGTCAACAGTAATGGAAAACTTGGCCAAGAGTTGGGTGGAATATTTAGAGAAAGTGGAAAGGGTAGAACTAGAGACAGGCATCAGAGTTTGTGTTTTAGAATCAATTTTTATCGATACAAGCTCTTTGGAATTATTTGCTATCAGACATATAGATCCTGCATTATTTTTGAATGTTTAAAAGTAATTTCATTTTCCCCAAAAGTATATAAAGATTAAGAAATAAATTGTCTGCCATAGAGCCAGGGGGTGGAATTGGGTGGGAATGGTGGGAGGGATACTGGGGACATTGGTGGTCAATCATGTACACTGTTGGAGGGATGGGTAATCATTTTATGATTGAAACTCAATCATGAGGACCCTCTGCGCCTAAAGACTTTGACTCCAAAGATGTAACACATTCGGGCATCCAGCGCGGCACCCGAGAGCGATGCACTGGGACACCAAACTGGGCTACAACTCGGTGCTGCTGGGGGTGGATTTTTTTTTCCTCCCCACCCTGTCTTCCTGCATGGAAAGCGGCGGGCTGGCGGCACCATGTGGCAGGCGCCATCTTCTGATTCCAGACCCACAGGTATTCGGATTTGACTTTGGGGGCTCCCAGGAACTCATGGGAAGGGGGCGTAACCGGCACGCCCTCGGCCCAGATAAACCCGGAGCTGCTGAGCGCGAATCGGACCCTCTGCGCCTAAAGACTTTGAACTCAGAGACTTCTTACAGCAATGCACTGGGACTGTGAGCTGGGCTATGTAATTTCTGGCAGAATTTTCCCTGGACTTTGTGCGGAAATCCAAAACCGCGCGGACGCAGAAGCGTCCGCGCGACTTAACATTTATAATTGTCAGCAATGTGAAAGGGTTCCATTTGAACAGGTCTGACTTGGGGGGGAAACTCCAAATAATAACAGTAAGTTTTTGATTGAAAATATTGAAGGTTTTTAATGTAGCAGCCACTTCTGGACTGTGAACTAAGCAAAAGCCCCACGCTGGCCGACATGGCGTGGCGTACACCATACTATGAGGCGCAGGCAGGGGGATGAGGGGGAAAAAGAAAAATAAAAAAAAAAGGAAAAAGAGAAAAAAAAAAAGAGAGAGAGAGTTATGTCAACTATAGTGAGTTTTGTGTTGAATTATGGAATGTAATCAGGGTAAAGAGAAAATGAAGTGAAATTCATTAGTTATACAGTAGGGGGTAGGGGGTGGGGGCGGGGGGTATACTGGGGTTTCTGGTGGTGGAATATGGGCACTGGTGAAGGGATGGGTGTTTGAATATTGTATTACTGACATATAAACCTGAGAACTTTGTAACTTTCCACATGGTGATTTAATAAAAATTTAAAAAAAAAAAAAAAAAAAAAGAAACTCAATCATGAAAGCTTTATAACTGTATCTGACAGTGATTCAATAAAAAAGTAGTAGAATTTTATTACATTTAATCCAAAGGGTGACTTAAGTTTATTCAATACCTAAAAAGTGATAGTGAGCATGCCATGTCTTTTTTTTTATTGAATTAACATGAGGTACAGTTACAAAGCTTTCATGATCATGTTTCAGTCATACAATATTCCAACACCCATCCCTCAACCAGTGTACATTTTCCCACCACCAATGTCCCCAGTATCCCTCCCACCTCCACACTAGCCAAGCCTGCCTCTATGGCAGGCACTTTTCTCTCTCTCTCTCTCTCTCTCTCTCTCTCTCTCTCTCTCTCTCTCTCAGGCATTATGGTTTGCAATACAGATATTGAGAGCCCATCATGTTTGGTCCTCACCCACTTTCAGCACACATCTCCTATCTAGAGTGATCCCTTCCAACCATCATTGTCATAATGGTCCCTTCTTTATCCTAACTACCCTCTCTCCCAGCTCTTGAGGCAAGCTTCAAACCATGGACCAATCCTCCTGGCCGTTGTTTCTACTGTCCTTGGGTGTTAGTCAAGGTTAGTGTTAATATTATTATATTAAAAATAATATAATAATATAGTATTATATTATCTTTAAAAGTTGCTTCATTGCAATAACCAGCTCCCATTAGGTGGATATTTAGGCTGTTGATCTTGATAGTTATAAGTAACACTGCAATGAATCTCTTTGCACATGCAAAACCAGATGAAGCTCCAAGATATTCTTCTGCAATTGTTAAAGAGTAGACTCATTTTAATTTTTAAATATATTTCCAAATGGCCCATGGTTGGCTTTCCACTAAGTAATATACAAAATATATAAAAACTGCTGTTTTCCTACGCCCACACCATTAAATTATTGGATATCAATAATCTTTTCCTCCTTGCCATCATAATAACGTCATTTTAAAATAACACTGTTGTTTGTGTTTGCATGTCTTTGATCATCAGTAAAGCAGCACAATTTTCATATTAATTTCCATATGTAGTTCTTTTACATAACAACTAGGGGCTTTACTGATGTTTCTATTTATGCCTGTGTCTACTTTTTACTTTATTCTATTAGTTTCAGACATGTCGCAGATGTTACAAATATTTTTTTTCAAAATGGTTAACTTGCAACATTATTTGTAGCATTTTATACAGCTTTCTTTGTTTTAATGTGGTTTAAACCTTAATTGTTTTTCTTCAAAAGGCTTTTGCTTTCAATGTCACATCTGATTACTTTTTAATGAGTCACTGAAATAGATTTTAAGAATATGAACCCAAAGCTTCAAGAGAACACGTTCTCTTTTCATAGCTCATCAGACATCTGCAATAGGAACAAAATTGCCCCTCCCTGACTCCAACTTTAATCAAGATGTTTCTCTGTTTATGACTGACAAAATATACTGCCTGATTGGGACTTCAGAGTATTGAATGAATTCTTCTGTGTATTTGCCTCCATGATGCCCTAGGAATAATGGAACCATGTACTTTCTCTAACAAATAGAATATACATGAGTAAGATGGGTTTTTTGCTTTTCAGCCCTTAGAAGATAACATTTTAATCATTCAGACTAAAATGGTAGCAATGCAGTTTTCTAAGCTTGAATACATTTCAGCTCATTCCGTTTGCAGATTTAATTCCATTTGTACATTTCAGTTCACTCAATTCCAGATTTAAAATGAAATTATTTCATTCTCAAAATATTTTTAATTCTGAGTTTTTAATTTAATTTTATTTTTAAGGTTAATTATTTTAATTTTATCACAGTTACAAAATTGTTAATGATTGGGTTTCAGTCATACAACGTTCCAATCTCTGTCCCTTCACCTTTGTACATTTCCCACCACCAATAGACATAAACCAGAAGAGCTCTATAAAGAATATGAAAACTTTGTGGAACATAAAATAAAATTTCTATAAATATATATGCTTGCATGTGTGCATGTGTATAGCCTCTGGGGATCAAATACAAGGTGTACTTGCATATAGGTACTCAGCAACTGAGCCATATCCACAGCACTACATATTTTATTCTTAAATTGGAAGATTCAATATTATTCAATATTATTCAATATTATAGCAAGCACAGCGGGTAGGGCGTCTGACCGGGGATCGATTCCTCCATCCCTCTTAAAGAGGCCGGCAAGCTACCAAGAGTATCTCACCTGCATGGCAGAACCTGACAAGCTACCCGTGGCATATTCGATATGCCAAAAACAGTAACAACTAGTCTCACAATAGAGACATTACTGGTGCCTGCTCAAGCAAATCGATGAACAACCAGATGACAGTGCTACAGTGCAGTTCTCCTTACATTGATCTAGAAACCTACCTTTACTCAACCAAAGTTCTAGAAAGAAATTCTCTGTAGGGAGAAATGAACAGTTTGACATACCCATAATAAAATAATTATATTTTGGAAAATAAAGGTAACGAATAAGTAGCATTAACCATACCCAAATAGTACATTCTATTATAAAATCAGAGTGATTATGAAACAGAGATAGCACAGCCTTATAATATGCTTGCCTTGCATGCAACTGACCAAGGTTCAATCCCCAGTTACCTTATGGTCACTTGAGCACAGAGACAGGAGGAGTAACAATACCCTCAAAATAACAGTATTTTTTGTGGCCCAAGATACTCCCCACAAATATAGCAGTATTTTACTCCTGATTCTAGACTTAGGAATCTCTCTTTCGATCTTTTCATCATTAAGTACTTTATTATCCTTTAAAATCAATATAAATATTTTTTTGAAAACTAGATAGACTTTTTAAAATTGAGTCACCGTGAGATACACAGTTACAAAGTTGTTCATGATTGGGTTTCAGTCATTCCAACACCTGTCCCTCTTGCTGTGCGTGGTGGACTGTACAGAATGCCAAGGATTAAGTCCAGGTCAGCAGCAAGCAAGGCAAGTTCTACAATCTCTCCAGCCTCCACAATTTCTTTTTTAACCAATATATATATATATATATATATATATATATATATATATATATATATATATATTTTGCTTTTGGGTCACACCCGGCAATGCACAGGGGTTACTCCTGGCTCATGTACTCAGGAATTACCCCTGGCGGTGCTCAGGGGACCATATGGGATGCTGGGATTCGAACCCGGGTCGGCCACGTGCAAGGCAAATGCCCTACCCGCTGTGCTATCACTCCAGCCCCAAAAATATTTTATTAATGTTCCGTTATTTACAATAGTATTAATATTTGTGCTTTAGGCACACAATGTTACTGCACAATACCTACTACCAGAGTGCCAATATTCCTCCATAATTATCTCTAGGTCCCTTAGTACACTTCCTACTCTCATTGGTTCCTCAGTTCTGTTGGCAATATTTCATAGTTTGTTTCCTTTGGTCATTTTATATTCCCTAATCTTATTTCGTTATATTTCACATATAAGTATTGTCACTTGATATTTGTCCTTTTCCCTCCAGTTTTATACAAACAGTAGAAAAAAGGTAAGATTTCATCTTTTCTCCTGAGTGGTATTTGAGTATGTAAACAGACCATAATCTCTTTTTTGCTGTTGGACACTCATCTGTTGTCTGCCACTTGGATTGTTTTCTTATTTTGGCTTTTGTAAATAGTGCTGCAATTAATACAGGTGTATATACAAGAGATGTCCTTGAGTCTAAAACCAGGAGTAAACCCTGAGCACAGTTGGGTGTGACTCAGAAAACCAAAAAGAAATTGTGGTATATATACACAATGAAATACCATCCAGTTACAAGAAAACATGAAATTCAACATTTTTTCACAGCATAGATATAAATAGAGGGCATCATGGTAAGCAAAATATCACAAGGAGAAACTTAAATTATGAATGATTGCACTCATATGTGTGCATATATTTTTAATTCATATTTTTGTGGTCTTAGGGTAGAAAACAAAGAGCAAAATTACTGGATCATATGGTAGTGTCATTTTTTAGAAGTGTCAATTTTTGAGAAGTCATATACACTTTCCCAAGGAAATTATAATTTGGGGGCAGAGGGCCTCTCAATCAGTACTCAGGAGGAATATATTGGCTTGAAATACTCAGCGAATATGCTGGACAATTCAATGCTAAGGCACAGGAACACAGCACAGTTAGGGCCCAATGGTGCTAGAAGCCACAATCACTTGTTATCAGGGATCAGAGCTCGTTTCTTGTGTATGTAAGGCTTGCATTGTGACCCCAGAACTGTCTTCCAGAAACCTAGAGGCTGCAAAATTATCTTATTTTGTTTTTGCGTGGGGGAGGTGTACCCCCAGTGGTGTTCAGGAGTTCTGGCTCTGTGCTCTAGCAGAAATCAAGGTATCATATGTAGTGCCAGTTACTCAAACAGGAGATGGCCGTATGCAAGCCTTACCTCCTCTACTGTCTCTCTGGTCCATGACTGTAATTTTAAATAAAGTAGTTATCTCTGAGTTGCCTTTCTGTAAAGACCAGAAATTATAGGCGTGAACCATGAAAATATTTGGTAGAAAGAGTAGAACAGAGAGAATAGGTCTTCCCGACCTAGGAAATATTGATTGTTTGGATATGATAATATTGATAATATAATGATAATAAAAATTTTTGTTGTAAGAAAACTTTCATGTGCATTGTAAAAGGTTTATCAGTATCTGGGTCTTCTACTCATTAGATGTCAATATCACCTTCCCCTGGTTGTAACAATCATAATGTTCCCCAAATACTTCTAAATGTTGTTTGGGGAGCAACATAGCCTCATTAAAAAAGAACCTTGGAGTTGAAGAGAATAGTGAGGTTTAACGTCCTGAGAGGCTTAAGAATGTAATTGGTATGTTCACTGTATCACTGTATCACTGTCATCCCGTTGCTCATCGATTTGCTCGAGCGGGCACCAGTAACATCTTCATTGTGAGACTTGTTACTGTTTTTGGCATATCGAATACACTACAGGTAGCTTGCCAGGCTCTGCCGTGCAGGCAGGATGCTCTTGGTAGCTTGCCAGTTTCTCCGAGAGTGGCGGAGGAATCAAACTCAGGTCGGCCTCATGCAAGGCTAATGCCCTACCCGCTGTGCTATCACTCTAGCGATATGGTATGTTAAAGAAACAAAAAGAAACAAAAATGGAACCTTTGTGAATGAAGTGGAGTGAGGTTAAGGGCCAGGGTTGCAAGGAAAACTAATAGAATATATGATCATACATTTTACGAAACGTAGTCTGTGGAAGATAATACAAGGTCCTGGGAAGACACTATGATGAGTTTCTCTTATACACAACACTAGATTAAGATACAGTAAAACTTTTTGCAGATAAGCGATTTTCTCTTGTATATTTTCTCTTGTATATTTTTAAAAAATCACTCGTATCCTGCATTTAAACTATATTTCATAGGAGCAAAGGAAGATGATGGGTGGACTGTCATTTCGATAAGTTAGAAAAGAGGAGATGGTGACTCCAAAAAGACTTAGAGTGAGGTGATAATAAATGTTGGGAGAAGTGAAGATTAATTAATAACCTTTACAAGAGTATATGAACCAGAGTAGTGCTAGTAAAAGAACAGCTGGATGGTGGTTCAAAAGAGAATGAGAGAAGAAAGAGAAGGAACTTGAGATTTTTGAGGACTTTGTTTTAATAGGACAAGAAAAGGAGACAGAAAGTACATGAGTTTGAAAGAAACTTGTAACCTTGAAGTATAAATGACATCTTTGTATGCTGATAGAATAGCTACAATTGGCAATAAATATCTGATGATGTAGGAAAGTGAAAGAAACTGCTGAAGCACTGTTCTTGACAGAGAAAAGATGGACTTTTGCACACAAGAAGACATTTGCTATGCACAGAATCCATAGAGTATTGAGAGCAACAGTAGGGAATGCTGGAAATAGAGACACAACCATAGGTAAAAGGATAGGAATGAAGGTGAGAGTCTATGCAAGTTCTCTTTTTTCTTACTATTTTCTCAGGAGGAAATACAAGGCAGAATTAACAGCCTCTGGGAATGAAAAAGAGTTGCAGAAGCTTAAAAAGAGTTTTTTTTTATTTTTGTTTGTTTTTGCTTCACTCTGCTGTTTTCAGAGATTACGCCTGGATCTGTGGTCAAGGATCACTCCTGGTGGGCAGTGCTGGGTCAGCCACATGCAAGGCTAGCACCCTATCTCTCCAGTCCCTAAGAAGAGAACATATTTGAAGTGTGCAGTAATGCTAACTCCATCAATTTTGGAATTAACCTGAACTGTTTTACTCAGAACATTGGCATGAAACATACTAATCCATATGTTTGCTTCATAATCAGGGGTCTGAGGAGAGAAGGTAGATATTAGTTTATAAACATTATGACAATGACATGAATAATTTGCACTTGGTGTCAGTGTGACACATCCCCCCTCCCAGAACTCTACTGTGGAGACCTGATGATGCCTATGTGACTGGCAGGGGAAAAACACAATCAGGGAATAACAAATGCCCAAAGAACAAAAATAAAGAGCATGAGAACTCATTTCCAGTAGGAAGTATGGCAGTGGTGGGAGTTGGAGGGAAGGTCAGGAAATGGTGCAATATAACATTAGTGGGGGAAAGTGATCACTGGAGGAGTGCAGAATGTTTAAGGAAAGTATGAAGTGCCTACTATACTGGCAGGCCCAGGGGTTGGTGGGTAACGGGGGCCATTGGTGGAGGAAAGTGGACACTGGTAAAGGGATTGATGTTGAAACATTGTGCATCTGAAACTCAGTCATAAATCACTTGCTAACTTTGTAATTCCTGGTGATTCATAAAAGGAGACACTATAGACTCTCTAGTCTGAGACAGTTCATGCATGTGTGGTTCATGGTCTGGGTGAAAGAGAATCCTGACACTACCTTCAGAGAGGCAGGGGGTAGAATCTTTGCCATATCATTTTCCTGTAGGAAACTGAAATGGTCTGCCATAGAGGCAGGATGTGGGGTGGGGTGGGGTAGGGGTGGTGGGAGGGATTATGGGGACATTGGTGGTGGAAAATGTACCCTGGTGGAGGGATGGATGTTCGATCATTGTATTACTGAAACTCAATCATGAAAGCTTTGTAACTGTATCTCACAGTGATTTAGTAATAACAAAAAGCATTGCTATTTGGGTTCCATGCATCTTGAACGTTGTTTACCTGTCACTTTGAATGTGCTGTGAAATAGTCACCTATTTTTGACTAGAGAGTTGAAGAGACTTTGAGTAAGGATAAGATACATTGTTCAGGGGCTAGAGCACAGTGGGTAGGGTGCTTGCCTTGCATGTGGCTCACCCAGGTTCAGTCTCCAGCATCCCATACACTCTGCCATACGGAGTAACTCTTGAGCACAGAGCCAGGAACAACCTCTAAACATCACCACGTGTGACCCTACAACCAAAATAAGATGCATTGCTTAAATATGGCACTGAGATGTATGGTATACTAGATATGTCTGCCCAACTTATAGTGATTCCTTTTTAGTGACTCAAAATAGTTTTCAGTGAAAGAAATTTACTTAGAAAAGTGTGAGATGAGGAAAAGATAAAGAGATATTGTTCAAGAAAGAACACAGGCTTCTCAAATGTGGAAAAAGCCTAGAATGGCTTTGGGGAGGAGGTTATATACAATTCCTCATGATTCTTACTAAATAGCTGCCACCATATCTTCCCCATTCTACTCCCTAAAGGTTTCAGGATTGAACTCACAAAAGTCACATTTCTATTAAGTTATCCATCTCCTTTAGCCATAGCTGATTGAATTAGAGGTGAACCCTTGACTCGATTTTAATTCATCAGTCTCTTCAAGTCTAAATGTTTGGGTTTTTTAAGGAAACACACATAAAACCTCAGCTTTTGAACTTCAGTACATCCAGCCTCACCAAAGGGAATGACCGTAAGAAAAAGCTAGTCCAGAGAGGGAAATAAAGTCGACGTTCAGGAAACAGTAACAATGGGAGACAGGAAGAAAATACTCTACATTTTGAATACTTTTCCTTTCCAGACTCCAGAACTCTGGAGCTTTAATCTCTATCCCAGGCCTTGAGTTTCAGGCAAACAGTTTATATTCCCAGAATAAATTTCCTTTTCCCATGAAGTTAGTTTTAAAGGCAGCTGAAGAGTCTTAATACTTCAGTCAGGGAGAAAGATACAAATGTAGATCCATAACTCATCTCCATCACAAAAATACAATCACATGGAATTAAGATTTCAACTTTAAAATAAAAAAATCAAGGAAGTAAAATAAAAGAGAACATTTTTATATACTTGGAATTAAGAAATCATTAAAAAAATTAGGCATTTGGCTAGTTGCAATTTTAAAATACATCAACAGTCCAAATTATCATAAATATAGCCAAAAGGCATAAAACTGAGGAAAAAAAATTTAACAAATATGAAAATCACACGACATAGTAATAGACATAGGACTGTCACAAAAATACAGAACAAGAGTAGACAAATTGATTATGGGTAAAAAATTGGGAAATCACAAAAGAAATATTTCAATAGCAATTAAATATAATAAAAGATATTCAACCTGTGTCTTAAATTAGAAATAAATAAAAACTATTGGTCACAAAATGTTTGAAAGATCAACAACCCTAGGGCCAAGAAGATGTCTCAAAGGGTTGGAATGCATGCAAAGCATTGCATGCAGGTAAATGCAGAGAAAGTTGATGGAACTCTGCCCATGGATAATAATGATAACCTCTAAGGAGGGTAATGCAAACTTTGTTCTGTATGCTTATATAATATTTTAATATCTTGAGATGAGAATGTATTCATGTATTGCCCATGTAATTATTTTATAATTTTTGTGCCATCCATATATGGGCTGGAGTGATTGCGCAGTGGGTAGGGCATTCACCTTGCACGCGGCTGACCTGGGTTCAATTCCTCCACCCCTCTCAGAAAGCCCACAAGCTACAGAGAGTATCTCGCCCACACGGCAGAGCCTGGCAAGCTACCCGTGGCATATTCAATATGCCAAAAACAGTAACAACTAGGCTCACAATGGAGATGTTACTGGTGCCCGCTCGAGCAAATCGATGAGCAACAGGATGACAGTGACGGTGACAGTGCCATATACAGCTGTTCTTAGGGTACCATGCAGTGCTGTAGCTTGGACACAGGGCTCCATATACAAAGCATGTGCTCTGGTTCCTGTGAGCCATCTCCCGGGCCATTACCTGCAATATAAAAGACACTTGACTTGCATGCAGCTGACTCAGTTCAGATAGATCTCATGCACTACATATGGTTCCCCACAAGCACCACTTAGAGTAACTCCTGAGCTCAAAGACAGAATAGTCCCTGAGCTCTTCCTGATGTTACCCAGCCTTCGCCCAAATAATAATAATAAATAAAAAGCTTTGATTGATTACTATCTAACGAGAGATAGTAAAACATAAGGTATATTTTGCCTTGCTCATTGATGGCCCTGGTTCAATCCCTGGCACTACATATGGTCCAGAGCACTACCAGGAGTGACCCCTGAATGCCGAGCCAGGAGTAGAACTGAAGCACTGTCTTCCTGTTGTTCATCGATTTGCTTGAGCGGGCACCAGTAATGTCTCACAATGCCCAGTGATGAGAAATTCAACAAGGAAGAAGACAAGAAATGTCCAGTGTCCAATTCTTACTTTTATCCTAGGTTCATCCTTGAATTGGTCTAATTACCAAGTCAGGAGTAAACTCTGAATACCGTGGGTGTGACCCACCCCCCATTTCAAATTAAAAATAAGAAACTAAAGTGGCTCTTTACTTGACTGCCAAAATACTTATAGGTACTGTAAATGTTCTGGCAAATTGGACCAGAAACAATGACTACAAATTAATCTTCAGCATTTGATTCAACCATACTTTTATCACTTCACTGATGCATTGTCCCTATTCTAGTCAGTGGCTTTATGATTAACAATGTTTTTATCCAAGGCAGCTCATTCTCCTGGGCGACAGCCAGGGCCAGCTGTCAAAGTAATTGCAGTTGATATACCCTGATGCATTGTGTATGATGAATTGTCCCTAATAGAAGAAGCTAAAACCTATCAGTGCAATGCAAAAGTGAGAGTGTGACAGAGGCAGAAAAAACGTATCAAACGATGGAAAAAGAGAAGCAAGAAACACTGGAAAAGCCCAATATGTCTCTTAAAACATTGGCCTACGGGGCCGGAGCTTGGGCTCCGGACGAGATTCGACCCGAGTGGCCATGCCTTTGCACAGCCGCGTGGATGCAGAACAAGCAGGATCCAGAGCCAGCTATATGACTTGGGGTTCCAGCGAGTGCTTGCAACCATGTATGCAGATTGTGAACTAAGTTTTTGCCCATGCCGGCTAACGGAGGAAATATCCTTCTTCCTTGGTCTCTCTTCCCTCCCGGAGGAGGCATGGTGTCCGACATTTTATGGGTCCTTTGAGCATGTATGAACTTTGTGGCTCAGAAAAAAAAAAGCTTTGAACTTGAAACAGCGGGACACCTGGGCAGTCTCGGGCCGGGGCCAGAGCTCGGGCTCCAGCCGAGATTCGAC
Organism: Sorex araneus; assembly: GCF_027595985.1. Taxonomy (NCBI): domain Eukaryota; kingdom Metazoa; phylum Chordata; class Mammalia; order Eulipotyphla; family Soricidae; genus Sorex; species Sorex araneus. Next base: position 119,005,531 of record NC_073313.1, read on the forward strand.
CCGAGTGGCCATGCCTTTGCACAGCTGCGTGGATGCAGAACGAGCAGGAGCCAGAGCCAGCTATATGACTTGGGGTTCCAGCGAGTGCTTGCAACCATGTATCCAGACTGTGAACTAAGCTTTTGCTCCATGCTGCTCCAGGAAGGGAAATGATTCAATTTCCAACTTAAATCTCCCTGGACTTAATTACTAAAATACAGAAAATTGTAAACCGCGCGGCCGCTACTGCCGCGGCTACTGCGGCCGCGCGACTTTTTATTTCTTCATTCTCATCAGTGGAAAACTAATTATCAAATATTTCCTTGTCAACAGAGCTGTATTCTTGGGGGATAAAGTCCAACAAAAACAGTGAGTCTGTGTTGAAACTCCAACAACAATAGTGAGTTTTGTGTTGAAATATGGAATGTAATCAAGGTAAAGAGAAAAGGAAGTGAAATTTATCAGTTACACAGGGGGGATTTGGAAGGTGAGGGGTGGGATGTATACTGGGTTTTTGTTTTGTTTTATTTTTGTTTTTATTGGTGGTGGAATATGGGCACTGGTGAAGGGACGGGTGTTTGAGCATTGTATAACTGAGATATAAGCCTGAGAACTTTGTAACTTTCCACATGATGATTCAATAAAATAAATTAAAAAAAATTTGGCCTAAAACCTTTTCAATCCTTGAAATGGAATAAGGTCCTTATTTGTCTTTTGGGGGGTGCCAAAGTAGAAACCCACCCATGGAACTCTTCTTCTTTCTCCTGAGTCATTACAGACTTGGGTAGCTGAAAATGGCAGGGGATGACCAGGGCAGCTGGTGGGGAACTCAAGAGGCAGAGCTAAGGGGAAAAATCGATGAAGCGTTCCTTCTCCAGAGAACTGAGTTTTATGGGGCCAGGGACAGATTACAAGACTTCTCCTAGAGACAGTGTAGACTTTCAAGCCAAAACCCAAGAAACCAGTTGAGAAGACCTCCTCAATGACCCATTTCAGGCCCAGATCTAAGACACAAAGGAAAATTCACACAGAACTAGGAACTTGGCACTGCAGAGCCACACAGCTCTCCTGCCTCTATCTCTCAGAGATACATTCACTCCAGACCTTCACCTTTCTGCATCCCGTGGCCTTAGGACTCCATGCATGATGTTGGCTTGCCTAGAACCTGGGATCTTCTCCACGGGCACTGTGGCTCTCTGCCTCAGACTGCTGAAAATTCCCCAAACAATCCAGCCCCAAGGAGCCCTGCTGTTCAAGAGCACAGCTTGTGCCAAGCCCTCTCAGCTCACTGACCTTAGTCCCATTTGCGGGGGAAGAGCAGGATGTAAATCATGAGCCTCAGGATCTCACTCAAGGATTCCTGACAAGACCCCATCTGAGCTGTGCTCCCTTTTCAATAGGGATCTTCTGGCAATACTTTCAGCCATGCATGGCAGGCCCACATCCCAGGATAAATTTCCATTTTGATACCCTGGATTAGCATTCAACCACTTATAAATTTTGATAGTTCAATTCTGACCCTGGACCTCAATCAACACTTGTAAAGAAGCTGATGAGACAATCGTTCTGATTGCTCAAATTTGAAAAAAAAAAAAACAGACACTAGATCCTTTCAGAAACAGACACAGAAGACAAAACTAGCTGGTTTCTTTTTCACTATGTCACATGACAGAAAGCATAGTCCAAGAAATGACTCTAATTTACAGGAGTTTTGGGGGGAAGAAGAGTCCCTAAGCAGTGAATGTAGTGTAGGCCATCACACAGTGGTGGGAATGAGATAAAAGCAAAATGGAAGAGGCAGAGAAGCTAACACATTTAGTTAGCTTCTCAGTGTCAGGCTGGCCTCTTGTCATGCTCTGAGGCTCTGAGAAAATGAAATCACCCCTCTGAGTTTCACTGTCCTCATGTGTTAAAGTGGGGTGATACTAATACTTATTTACAACCATACAATGGGATTTGAATGAGACAAACACAATGCCCAGTGATGAGAAATTCAACAAGGAAGAAGACAGTAAATGCCCAGTGCCCAATTCTTACTTTTATCCTAAGTTCATCCTTGAATTGGTCTAACTACCAAAAAACCCAAAAATCTATTTGCATATGTTGTACTCATTTCTATCATGCTTTCTAGTCCCAGTTCTGACCTTAGCTATGTGACCTTGGACAATCAATATTTATCATATTTCTATACCCCAGTGTCTCCAAATGGAAAATGAGGTGGATATTTCTTTTTTTTGGGGGGGGTCACACCCGGTGATGCTCAGGGGTTCCTCCTGGCTCTGCACTCAGGAATCACCCCTGGCGGTGCTCAGGGGACCATATGGGATGCTGGGATTCGAACCCGGGTTGGCCACGTGCAAGGCAAACACCCTACCTGCTGTGCTATTTCTCCAGCCCCCAATGAGGTGGATATTTCTAATCCAACATTCTGCTTCTTGTTTATTCTTTTTTTAATTTTTAATTTTTATTGAATATTCTTGAGGTAAACTGTTACAAAGCTGTACATGGTTGGGTTTCAGTCATACAATGGTCCACTGCCCATCCCTCCACCAGTGTAAATTTCCCACCACCAATGTCCCCCATTTCCCTCCCACCATCCTTCAACAATGCCCCCACCACCACTTTTCTTCTTTCTCTCTCTCCTTTTGTGCTTTATGGTTTGCAAAACAGGGACTAAAAAATCATAATGTTTGTTCAGAGGGTTCAGTATTTTTTTTGGGAAGTTAAGGCTGGAGAAGCTTTTTTAACTGGGCAGCAGCTTTGTCATGTTGGTGTAACTGCTGAAACTTCCTGAAGTACAGGAAGATGGGGCCAGGGAGGTAGCCATCAGGATCCCAAGAAATCCTGGATATTTCAGTCACAGATCCCGAATACCCGAATTTTCAGCAGATTATATCTCGATGAGGTCTGTCCCAAGATGGTGGAGTGGCCCCTAATTAGGTATGGCCCCGTAATTTGGTTTGGATGACGTTTTTATAGGGAAAACAGAAGACAGAATCGGACAGGGAAACATTTAACTTTGGAGCAAAAATGCCAAGAATACCATCAAATAAGCAATGCCTCTCATTTTCACAGTCAATCATGTTATTAAAGACAATTCAGGGCCAGAGCAATAGTACAGCATTTGCTTTGCACGCAGCTGACCTGGGATCAATTGCCAGCATCCCATATAGTCCCCGGATCACCACCAGGACTGATTCCGAGTGAAGAGCCAGGAGTAAGCCCTGGGCACTGCCAGGTGTGCCCCCCACCACCCACCACCAAAAAAATCCAAAAAGAAGAAAATTGTCTTGGGGTTGAAGAGAGTACAGAGCTGTTAAGGCATTTGCCTACCATGAAGCTGACCCTAGTTCAATTCCCAGTATCACATGGTTCCACAGACACTGCCAGGGGTCATTCCTGAACACAGAGCCAGAAATAGCCCAGGAGAACTGCATATCGTTGCCCAATCCCTCCAATAAAATTAAAATTAAAATAATAAATAAAGACTTAGTCTTAGTCACCAAATAAACTTTACTTGCAGATAAACGTTTTAATACCATATACAGGAACTGTCGATTTGTATTTCTATCCTGAAATTAATACAAATGAAGAAAAGTTACTTTAGTAAAGTCTTTGTTCATTTTTCTGAATTCCTGGGCATTTGAAAACAGTTTAAATAATCATGAACTATTCCTAATTATTTTATAACAATCTACAATTTTTTCTGCTATTTATTCATAAAAAAACTTTGTAATGAATTTTAACATTTTTAAAACATTTTTATTTTTATTATTATTATTATTATTTTGCTTTTTGGGTCACACCCAGTGATGCACAGGGGTTATTCCTGGCTCTGCACTCAGGAATTACCCCTGGCAGTGCTCAGGGGACCATATGGGATGCTGGGAATCAAACCCGGGTCGGCCGCGTGCAAGGCAAACGCCCTACCCGCTGTGCTGTCGCTCCAGCCCCTTAAAACATTTTTAAAACCTTTTATTAAATTATTGAGATCCTATTATTTGCAGTTCTATTAAAGCTGGTTTCCCATGCACATAATTTCATGACCATGCCCATCACCAGTGTATCAATCTCCCTCCCCCAAGGACCCAAATGTCCTTCCCTTTCAACCCCACCCCAAACTCAGTTCTGTGGATCAGTTCTCCCATTGTGTTACCTTTGGCCCTTTATTACCACCTTGCTCTGCTTTAAATACCAATTATGAGAAGATCATTCTGTTTCAATCGCTTACCTTCTGACTCACTTCACTCAGTATGATATCCTCTGGTTAATGGACTTCAACTTTATACTCATAGTGTAGTATGTAAATAAAATCTATCTGTTTCTTGAATTTAGGTTTCTGAACTGAAAATGGAGCTACCAGTTGTCAAACATAGTATATTTAATTCTTTTGTGCAGTAACAAACCCACTTCAGGGCCTCTAGAAAGCAAACAGTCTATTAGTTTTCTTTTTTCTTTTCTTCTTTCTGTGTGTGGGAAGGTATAGAATACGAAACCCAGCTCTTCCAGATCTTCCATATGCAAAGCAAATACTCTACCTCTGAGTCCCATCCCTTGCCCTATATAATTTCTCTCAACTACTACAAAGAGTATGGTAACATTGTAACCTCAATGAAACCATAACGTTTGGAATGCCTTGATTTAAAATCAGTTTGTAATAAAGTGCTTTTTCTTTTATATATGTTTTTACAACAAGACGTTACCTTGAGAGTAACAGTTGGTAGGAACAGGTGTATCTTGCAAAGGATCAGATAAAAAATTGAGGAGAGAGAGAGAGAATGAGTTCTGCAGCACCAAAGCAAGTTTATTCAAGCAATGGACACTGTGGAGAACTGGATTGGGGCAATTAAAAAAAAACTGTGGCTGACCTGGCTCTGCTTGAGCTGTCATGGTTTATGCTATAGCTTGATGGTGGATTAGGTGATCACATCACATTGGGGTGGGATTTTAGGTGGGACAGGTAGATTGACAGGTGTGGATTATATGTGTGAGACTTTCCATAATGCCTACAGAAAAGTCCAGTCAAGGAGGCAACCCGCAGTGCTAATCATGCTATAGTGAGCTGTTAATGAGGAGGGTGAGGTGAGGACTGAAGTTGGGCCTGTCTGGGCATGCCCCTGTAGCTCATTGTCCTTCACTCCTGTCAAGTGTGTCCCGGGTGCAACTCCACTCTTCTTGGGCCCTAGATAAACGGCTTCCCCTTGACCTTGTCAACTGTCATATTCCCATGGAGCTGTTCTCCTCTAAAACTAAGCCCTTCCCAAATTATTACTTTTTCTTAAAAAGAAGGCGTCAACTCAGTGGTTAGAGCACCTGCTTTGCAGGCATGACACCTTAAGTCTGACCCCAGACACTGTGCCATACGCCAAGTGCAATCCCAGCAGGGATTGCAATCCATGGTGCTTTAGTAAAGTGTGTTATCCTCCTCACACCAAAACAAAGAGTGTGTGTAAGCCACACAACTAAAGCGTGCAACCCCCAGCAAGCACCACATTAAAAGCACACACACATATGAGTATCGCAACTAAATATGAAGTCTGGTCATCACAAAAACAACAAAAGTGAAAGAAAGCAGTGAAACATATTTACAAAGAAGGGAGAATCACACAGAAAGAAGAAGGCCTGTTATAAGAAATGGGGGAGGCAGAAAGATGGCGCAGCAGATAGGGTACTTGCATTGCATGCATATCAGACCTGGGTTCAGTCCCTAGCACCTCATATGGTCCCTGGCTCCCTCGGGAGTGATACCTGAGCACAGAGCTAGTAGTAAACCTTGAGCACAGCTGGTGGTGACCCAAAAATCAAAAATAAAACCTGGAGGTGGGGGAGAAATACACTATAATCCAGGACACCAACATTTGTCAGAGAAGAACAAAAGGAAGGAAAGAGGAAAGGAAGGATTGTTTATTCATTAGAGACTGCAGAAGGTGAATAGGCAAGTAACACCTTGATTTCTGACTTGGCGCCACCAGGACAGTAAGTGGATAAATTTCTGTTATTTTCAGCTTCCTCGTTTGTTATATATTTGTTAAAGCAGCCCCTAGGAAACTAATTCAGAAATTTTTCCCAAAATCATGTCTCTCTTATACTATCAAAATCTGATTTCTAAGGGTCCTGCCTGCTTTCAGATATCCATTTCTAATTAAAGAAAGCTAAAGCACCACATTCTATGTTCCTAATTTAATAATTTTATTAAATGACCAAATTAATGCATGATATACCAGATATTCAGAGAATGTAAATTGCTAAGACATTGTTACAGCAACATCCAACTAATTAACATGTCTTAAGAAACACCATGCATGTTTATCAACTAATTAGAACCATACAATCAAAAGAATAAAGAGTGCTTCCTAAGGGATATTAAATAAATAAATAAATAACTACAATATTCTCATTAACTAGCTAGCAATGCTCCTTTGAACCTATTTGAGTGTTAGAAACTGATGCACAAATTAAATAGCCTAAATTTGATATTTAGAAGAGACTTAGGCCATCAGCGAAAATTGTTTTAAAATGTACCTTGCATTTCAAAAAAATAGCTGACACTTTTGATAGTACTTAAAGAAAATGTACCATAACTTATTTTAAACTTTGAAGAAGAAAAATGTTTGTCAGAATAATTTCCCTATTTTTATGAGACTTGAAAAGTACTCAGAGGTTGAGATGATTTGGTTTTAAAACACATATTGAATAAAACCACTTTGAATTTGTTTTGTATACCAAATGAAGTTAAGATAGAATATTTTCCCTGTTGGGATTACCAGCGACTGTTACTAAATAATTCCTCCTCTTGTCTGCCACAGAAGCAGGTGGAGATGGGGAGATGACTGGCAGGGAGGGGGTGGTGGGAGGAAAACTGGGGGCTCTGATGCTGGGAAATTACAATGGTGGAGGGATGGGTGTTGGAACATTGTGTGACTGAAAGCTAATCATGAACAGCTTTGTTAAGTAAATAAATAAAAATAATTCCTCCTGTCTCCAAGAGTCATGTATCAGTCAAGTTCCCTTTTATGTGTGGGTCTATTTCTAGACATTCTATATTGTTCTACAGTCTATTTCTTTGTCTTAGCACAATCTTAATGATGATAGTTTGAACAAATATTGACATTAGGGAGGGAATGTTATACTGCTTTAATACTATTTGGTTATTCTTAATGCTATTTAGAACTTTAATCAAAATTGCATTGAATTTCTGTGTTAATTTAGAGAGACTTGACACTACATTACACTTTAGTGTACATACACAAACCCCTCCATTAACCTCAATTTTGGGTGGGGTGGGATGGAGTGGGGAAAAGCGAAACTTTACTGTGCTCAGGGCCTACTCCTGGCTCTGTATTCAGGATTTTCCTTTGGTGGTGCTTGAGGAACCATGGGCAGTGCTGTGGATAGAGACAAGCATGTCAACTCCTGTATTATCTTTCTGGCTTTACACCTCATTCCTTAAATGTCATTCAATAAATATGTATACTTTTCTGCACAGACCTTCTCACCCCTTATAATGTTTAATTCTGAGTGTCTTTTCTTTCTTTTTTTGTCTTTTGTTGTTACACCCGGCAGTGTTCAGGGCTTACTCCTGCTGTGTGCTCAGGGATCAGTGCTGGTGGTACTTGGGAGACCACATGGAGTTCCGGGGATTGAACCCCATGGAAGGCAAGTGCCCTAATCACTATGCTATCACTCCAACGCCTCCTGAGTGTCTTTTCATTTTTCTTGCTACTAAAAGTTATAATTATTTCACTATTATTTTTATATTCCTCATATCCTCAAACTTTGTTTCATTAGTTTCCATAGTCTTTTATATTTTATATGTAGACAAGCATGTGATCTTCTAGTAATTAACAGAATTTTCCCCTTTTTAAATTCTTTTTGTTTATCTTTTCCTTTACTGATTGGTGCCTACTTAGAATATTGTGACATTTTTGCTCCTTTATCCTATTATTGTAATTTCATAATTTTTTTGAATACTATAAAGCTCATATTACTCAGATAAATTCAACTTGCCCATGATGTATCTTATACAATACTGTTTGGGGTTGCTAGCATTTTATTCTGGATTTTTGCATTTGTGTTCTAGAGTAATATTAGCCTGTAGTTTCCTTTCTCACAATAGAATAGAACATAACAATTGTTGCCTGGTTTGGTAACAGGGTTGTGCTCACTTTATAAAATGCATTGAGGAGAAACGCCACAGCTATGCCACTGAACCCCGTGCCAGGTTGTTTTATTTGGGGCAACCCGGAGTAGGTGGGTTAGGCCTTTCTCTGCCCCTAGGAACCAACCCTGGCAGCCTAAAACCTTCAGAACTCAACCACCGCCATGCTCATGGCCGCTCTCCACAAGATCGGGCCAAGACTCACCCATGAGTGAACCTCTTCCTGGAGAGCGCGGCCACATTTTCGGCCACGTAATATCTCATACTTCACACCACTAACATTTCAAGACTAGCACACCACATTTGATGGGGTTTAAAGTAGAAGGCAACCAATTGTAAGGGGAAATATATTTGTACACACACACATATATGCATACAAGGATGCATATACTACATGATAGTACTACATTTAACTACATGATAGTAACCTTTTATAGAAGGGCTTAATAGCCCCTTGGTGAAATACAACAGCAATCTTCACACATTTTTCTCTAAAGAAACTTTTTTGGATCATTTTCAGTGGTTTATTCATAACAAACAATACAAAATAAGTTATTTTGGCTCTGCTTTGGGGCAGAGGTTGGAGTTCAGGATGGAAACATCCAAAATATGGTGGTGGGAAGGTGTAATGGTGGTGGGATTGGTGCTAGAATATTACATGTAATCAATTATTGTGAGCCGCTTTATAAAAAAATAAATTAAAAATTAAAATAAATAAAAATAAAATACATTGAGGGTATTTAATGTTACATCAATTTTTGATGCTCTATTCTTTTAATATTTCCTAGAACACACAAGTACATACAACCATCTGGGAAGTAGATGTAGTATAGCAAGTAATATATTGCTTGTTAGTTGATTGTTTTCTTTTTTGCTTTTTTGGGTCACACCAGCGATGCTCAAGGGTTACTCCTGGCTCTGCACTCAGGAATTCCTCCTGGCACTTCTAGGGGGACCATGTGGGATGCTGCGAACTGAACCCAGGTTGGCTGCGTGCAAGGCCCTACCCGCTGTGCTATTGCTCCAGCCCCGAATGAAGAAAATTTTAAGGGAAATCTGAATAGGCCTAATAAGTATAAAAGGGGATGGAATCCAGTTTGGCTGAGTGTAAGGCAAATGCCCTCCTGCTGTACTATTGCTCCAGCCCAACTTGTTGGTTGATTAGTTTGTAGGTTTTTTTTTTTGCTTTTCAATGATTTTTACTGAGATATAGGGGTTTACAATACTGTTAATTACAGGTTTTTTTCAAACCAGCAAGTTCTTTATTTATTTTTCTTTTTTTGCTTTTTGGGTCACAACCAGCAATGCACAAGGGTTACTCCTGCCTCTGCACTCAGGAATTACTCCTGGCAGTGCTTGGGGGGGCCATATGGGATGCCAAGAATTGAACCTGGTCAGCAACATGCAAGACAAATGTACTACCCACTGTACTATCATTCCAGCCCCTAACTACACTTTTTAGTCGTACATCTTTCCAACAGTACACTCATCACCAGAGTACTCATTTCCCTTCACCTGTCTCCGAAGGGCCCCTCCTACTATCACCCTCTTACATAATCTCAGTTCTTTAGGAAAAAAAAACCTGCTTCCAATGACTTAGGCCATTATTGTTCCTTTACTGTCATTCTTTATTTGTTTATTTATTTTACTTTTTGGGTCACACCCGGTGATGCACAGGGGTCACTCCTGGCTCTGCACACAGGAAGACCTCTGGCGGTGCTCGGGGGACCATATGGGATACTGGGAATCAAACCCAGGTGGACCGACTGCAAGGCAAACACCCTACCCACTGTGCTATCGCTCCAGTCCCTACTATGGTTCATTATATCTCACATATGAGAGGTTTTTATTATTAATTGTGGAAGGTGTTGATACCTACACACATGGAGATGGTTAAAGCTAAACTGAAATTCCACAAAATTGTAAGTCAAAAATAAATTGAGGGGCTGGAGAAATAGCACAGCGGGTAGGGCGTTTGCCTTGCACACGGCCGAACCGGGTTCAATTCCCAGCATCCCATATGGTCCCCAGAGCACTGCCAGGGGGTAATTCCTGAGTGCAGAGCCAGGAGTAACCCCTGTGCAGTGCCAGGTGTGACCCAAAAAGCAAAATAAATAAATAAATAAATAAATAAATAAATAAATAAATAAATAAAATTGAAAATAAATTTATTTTCCCAAACAGTATCTTTATGTTTCATAGGCATATAAATTTTTAATGAATAGTATTGAATTTTTTTTCAATGACAGCATGAATAATTCTATGCTAATACATTTTAATTAACATGAAATAGATAAATACTACAAACAAATAATTTGGTAAGAGTGAAGAGAGGAGAATTGAGAAAATGTAAGGGAGAATCTGAAATGGCCTATAAAAATATAAAAATGTGTTTTATCTTCAAAAGGGAATTAGGCTTTGTGTTAGAAAATATATTATTGATGGGGGAATACAAAAATATATATGTTATTGATAATTCTTCATTATCTGCATTAATAAATAAAAGTTTGTAATTAAAAACTCTATAAGTGCAACAAAATTGCCTGAATAGAAACATGACATTCAATATAAATGAAACTGATTTTTACTGGAAAAAATATAAAATCCCTTATCAAGCTAGGAATAAACAAACTTTTTAATCTTGTAGAGGTAAACCATAAACACCATGAATGAATGCCATGCTCAGTTGCAAAATGCTGAGGTTTGTCTTCAAGAGCAGGGAACTTACCTTGCATGCGGTCAACTTAGGTTTAATCTGTGCCACCCCATATGGTCATCCAAGCACCACTAAGAGTGATCCCTGAGTAGGAAACCACAAGTAAACCTGAGAACCACGAAGGAAAGAAAGAAAGAAAGAAAGAAAGAAAGAAAGAAAGAAAGAAAGAAAGAAAGAAAGAAAGAAAGAAAGAAAGAAAGAAAGAAAGAAAGAAAGAAGAGAGAGAGAGAGAGAGAGAGAGAGAGAGAGAGGGAGGGAGGGAGGGAGGGAGGGAGGGAGGGAGGGAGGGGGGAGGGAGGGAGGGAGGGAGGGAGGAAGGAAGGAAGGAAGGAAGGAAGGAAGGAAGGAAGGAAGGAAGGAAGGAAGGAAGGAAGGAAGGAAGGAAGGAAGGAAGGAAGGAAGGAAGGAAGGAAGGAAGGAAGGAAGGAAGAGGAGAGCGGGAGGACGGGAAAGAGGGAAGGAAGGAGGGAGAGAGGGAGGGAGAGAGGGAGGGAGAGAAGGAGAGAGAAGGAGAGAGAGGGAGAGAGAGGGAGAGGGGAAGGGAATGGGGAAGAGAGGGAGAGAGGAAGGGACAGAGGGAGAAAGAAATCAGCACTCCGAAGTCCCCAGAGTTGAAGAGTGCACCCACCCAGACTCATGAGGACTGAAGGTTACCAGCCAAATTAGACCCAAATAAAAATACTCCAAGACACATTCATAATCACAATTATGAAAGTCAAAAAGAGATAAAATATTGAAAGCACCAAAATCTGTCACTGTCATCCTGTTGCTCATCAATATGCTCGAGCAGGCACCAGTAACGTCTCCATTGTGAGACTTGTTGTTACTGTTTTTGACATATCAAATATGCCACAGGGAGCTTGTCAGGCTCTGCTGTGCAGAGGAGATAGTCTCAATAGCTTGCCAGGCGGGGGGGGCTTAGGGTGGGGGGGCTAGGGGCGTGGGGGTGTTTGGGGTGTGAGGGGGCGGGGTGGAGCTATACTGGGATTCTTGGTGGTGGAATATGAGCACTGGTGAAGGGATGGGTATTCGAGCATTGTATAACTGAGATTTAAACCTGAAAACTTTGTAACTTTGTAACTTTCCACAATAAAAAATTAAAAAAAAAATAGCTTGCCAGGCTCAAAGAAGGAAATTATATACAAAAGAACTTTCTTCACATAACAGATTTAATTGATTTTTTAAATTTTTGATTTGTTTTGGCTTTTTGGGTCACACCGGGTGATCACAGGGGTTCTCCTGGCTTTGCACTCAGGAGTTACTCCTGGCAGTGCTCAGGGGACCAAATGGGATGCTGAAGATTGAACCTGGGTCGGCCATGTGCAAGGCCCTACCACTATACTATCACTTCAGCCCCCAGATTTATCAAATCAAACCCTGCAGGTCAGAAGAAAATGGTAATATAGCAAACAAAAAAAAACCTCAGTGAAATGAACATCTCTAATCAGTTAGAAAATAACTCATACTTGAAAGACCTACTGAAGGTTTCATGGATAAGAAATAGCTGATGAGCTTTATAACCTTGAAACCACCTTTCCAAGAAGCACTGAAAGGGCTTCTTGAAGACAAGTCAAATTGCACGAACATGCCTAACATCTACAGAAAGAGCGGGGAAAAAATTGCTGTCAATAATTTCACTTGATATCAAGGGTCTAATTTTGCCAAATTAGAGACACAAAGTGTAAAGATGGATTAGAAAACTGAAACCAACTTTCTGCTACATAAAAGAGATACATTTGCACAGTTAGGGAAAACAAAGGCCAAAGTAAAAGCCTAAAAATATTATTTTAAACAAATAATTGCCTTGAAATGCCAGAATTGCCATACTTATATTAGACAAAAGACTTTAAGCTTAAAAAATAGTTATAAGAGACAGAGGTGGTCATTTCTTTTCTTTTTTGCTTTTTTTTTTTTGCTTTTTTTGGGTCATACCCAGAGAAGCTCAGGGGTTACTCCTGGCTTTGCACTCAGGAATTACTCCTGGCAGTGCTTGGGGGACCATATGCCGGGGATCGAACTCGGGTCAGCCAAGTGCAAGGCAAAAGCCCTACCCGCTGTGCTATCACTCCGGCCCCAGAGGTGGTCATTTCTTAATGATCAACGTATATATACATCAGGAACTACTCACACTTCGAAACATCTATGCACCTAATGAGGGACCATCGGAATGTTTAAAACAACTGCTAATAGACCTGAAGCAAGATATTGAGAACAACACAGTAGTGACTGGACACTCAGACATCGGTTTTCTCACCTCTAGATGGATCAGTTAGTCTAAAACTCAAGAAGGAAACACTGGATTTGAAGGAAGAAATGGAGATGATCTTAGCTCAAACACACACACAAACACACACACACACACACAGTTTTTTATCCACAAACATCGAGTACACATTCTTCTTCAATGTACATGGGATATTCTCCCCAGATAGACTACCTGCTGGGTCACAAAACATTTTTTTCCATAAAATCAAGAGCATAGAAATTGTAACAACTATCCTCTGGTAGTTAATGGATTGAAAAATAAAAGTTAATGGTAAACACATATGAAGAAAAACTCAAACACTTGGAAATTAAACAACTCACTGCTGAACTTCCAATTGATCTAAGAGGAAGTCAAAGATTTCTGGAAACAAATTATAATCAAGATACAAACTACTGAAACATTTAGGACACAGCAAAAGTGACAGGCAGGGGATGGGGCAGGAGTTGGGGATGGAATGAAGTTACACTGGTGAAGGAAGTTGACACTGGTGGCGGTACTGATGCTGAGCTAGTATATTCCTAAAAGTCAACTATTAATAACTCTGTAAATCACATTTATTTAATCATTTTTTTAAAAATTAAAGGAAAAATATAGACAGATATCTAATGAGCATAGACACAAACACTCTCAACTATATATTAGCCAACTGAATCCAACAATGTATCAAAATGATCATACACTATGAACAAGTAAGATTAATCCTGGAGAGGCAAAGAAAGTTTAGTATACACAAGTTAACCAACATAATATACCATATCAATACAAGGAAAAATAAAAATCACATGACCATATGAACTGACACAGAAAGTATTCCACAAGATTTAGTCCCACTCATGATTTTAAAAAGATATTCAATAAAACGGGAATTGAAGAAAGTTACCTCAACATAGTTAAAGCCATTTACCACAAACCTGCAGTCAACGATGTACACAATGAGAAAAACCTGAAAAACTTCCATCTAAGATCAGGCACAAGACAAGGTTGCTCACTCTCACCATTATTCAAGTCCTTACCATAGCAAGTAACCAAAAAAGAGATATTAGGATCATCCAAATAGGAAAGGGAGTCAAATTGTCAATATTTGCAGATCCCATGATACTGTACTGAAAATCCTAAAGACTCCACAAAAAAGGGCCAGAGCACAACAGGTAGGGCATTTCCCTTTTACACAGCTGACACGGGTTTCATTCCCAGCACCACATTTGGTCCCTCAAGCTGCCAGAAGTAATCCCTGAGCACAGAACCAAGAGTTAACCCTGAGCACATATGATAAAGTAGCAGGCCACAAAATCAATATGCAAAATTTTATGGCTATTTTATATACAAATAATGAAATATCAGAAAGAGGGGGAACCAGAGAGAGTTTCCCATTGGTAGGCCACTTGTCTTGCATACAGTCAACTTAGGTTTGATCTCCAATACCACATATGGTCTCCTGAGCCCACCAAAAGTGATCCCGAGCGCAGAGCCAGGAGTAAGCCTCGAACACTTCCAGGTATGGTCAAAAAAAACCAAAAGAAAAAAATAGAAAAGAGAATTTTGTTTTAAAAACTCAATGCCATTCACAATTTTGATTCAGAAAAATCAAGTGCCTAAAGATTAACTTAACCAAAGAGGTAAAAAACTTATACAAATAAAAAACTACATAAAAGATGAAATACACAAAAGATGGGCTGGAGTGATAGTAAAGAGGCTTAGGCACTTGCCTTGCATATGGCCAACCTGGGTTTCATCCGTGGGTTCACATATGGTCCTCCAAGCCTGCCAGGAGTGATCCCTAAATGCAGAGTCAGGAGTAAGTTCTGAGGAACATCAGTGTGACCCCAAAACAACAACAAAAACTCTACTAAAAGAAATAAAACAGGAAATGAAAACACAACACCTGTTGCTGGGTTGTAAGGATTAACATTGCCAAAGTTACAATCTTGTCCAAAGAATTATACAGATTAAATTAATTTCCTATAAAAATACCCATGAAAATTTTCAAATATGTCAGTATTTACAAGGTGTAATAAGCACACACTCCATTTGCCACAAGAGCCAAAGCAATCCTAAGAAAGATAAAGATGGTGTGCCTCTCTTTCATCAACTTTAAACTATACCATAAAGCTTTAGTAATAAACTAGTACAATATTGGTACAAAGACAGACTCCTAGAACAGTGGAATATCATTAAGAGTCCAGAGACAGATCCTCAGATACATGGACAGCTAGTCTTCAATAGATAAGCAAAAAATAATAAGTAAAGCAAGGAAAGCCTCTTCAACAAATAACAATTGGAAAATTGGTTAGTCACATGCAAAAAATAAGCTCAGGCCTCTTTCTAACACCATGTACAAAAGTCAAACCAAAATAGATTTAAGAGCTCAATATTAGACCTGAATTTATACATCTTATTTAGTAAAACATAGGCAGAATACTCCACGGTATTCAAACTAGAAACATCTTCAAGGAATCAACACCCTTGGCCAAGTAAATGGAAGCAAAGATAAATGAGCAAAGATAAAAGAAAGATTAAATATAAAAACAAAGATAAAACACTATAAAATAAATGAAAGCCAGAATAAAAAGACACCCTACAGACTGAAAGAAAATATTTTACCATGGCTCATCTGATAAAGCATCAATATCCAAGACATACATGACATTGGCAGGACTTTATAAGAAAAAATCAAACAATTTCACCCAAAAAATTAGAGGAAGAGACCAACAAAAATGTCCTCAAGAATGACAGATAAATGACCAGAAGGTATACGGAAAAAATGCTCTCCACCACTTATTAGAAAAATTCAAAAAACAACAAATGAAATATCATACCTGTGACATTGACATACATCACAAAAAATATGACCAGAATTGGTGTGTCAAGAAGAAGAGGAAACCTCACTGCTGGTGGGAATGCTGACTGGTCCAACCCTTTTGGAAAACAATATGGACACTTCTCAAAGTACTAGGGTCTTGGCAACTACACCAAGGGTCCAAACTTTCTGCTCAGAAAAGATATTTGCACTCCCAGTGTTAATTGCAGCACTATTAACAATAGCCAAGATCTGGAAACAAACAAAATGTCCAAGAACATATGACTGGATAAAAAATGTGGTACATATACATAGTGTAATACTACTCAGCTTTAAGAAAAGATCAAATCATGAAATTTTTTGCTACATGGATGAGTATAATGCAGAGTGAAGCTAGAAGGAGAGGGACAGAATCAGAATGATTTCTCTCATATGTGGAACATAAAGAAACAAAGGGGAGGATAACAAATGCCCAAAGACAACAGAAACTAAGAACTGGTCTTCAATAGAAAGCTTACTACAGGGGAGGAAAAGTGGGAAATAGGAAGAAGGGCACTGGGACAATGGTGGTAGGAGCTGATATTGTGGTGGAAAGTGTGGTGCTGGAATGTGTTATGCATAAAATCCTATTGTTAATAGTATTACAAGTCATGCTGACTAAAAAATATAATTAAATAATGGGAAGCTTGTCATCCACAGAAAGCCTATCTCTATTGTCTAGGAGCATGATCCCGCCTATATATATACATATATATGTATATATGTATATATATGTGTGTGTTTTAATACCACTCAATTATATATATTTTATTTATTTTTAAATTTATTTTATTGAATCACCATGTGGAAAGTTACAAAGATTTCAGGCTTAAGTCTCAGTTATACAGCGCTCAAACACCCATCCCTTCAGCAGTGCACATATTCCACTACCAAGAACCACAGGAAACCTGCCCCCCACCCCTCATCGCCCCAGTCCCCCACCCCACCTGTGTATCTTATAAATTTCACTTTACTTTGATTACATTCAATTTTTCAACAAAAAACTAACTATTACTGTTGGGAGTTTCCCCAATCCCGCCAATATTAAATGGGCTAATTCTGGTTCTAAATATGTAGTGTAGTTCACTGTTCTCTTCACCACCCTGGAGAAGGCTGGAGTTCACTTGAAGGGTGGAACCAAAAGGGTCATCATTTCTTTCCGTTTCTACCAATCCCTCCAGATTTGTGAGGGGCATGAACAAGGAGAAGCATAACAACTCCCCCAAGATCATCAGCAATGCCTCCTGCACCATCAATTTCTCAATTGCTCCCTGGCCAATGACATCCATGAAAACTTTAGCATTGCCAAAAGTTTCATGACCACCACCCATACCATCATCCATGCCTATAAGACAGACCTTTTGGGAATTTGTGGAGCAGTGGCTAAAGCATGGCCCATAATATCATCCCAATTGCCACTGGCTCCACTAAGGCCAATAACAATGTCATCCCAGAGTATAATGAATAGCTGGCATGGCCTTCTTTGTCCCCAGTCCCAATGTATCAGCTGTAGATCTGATATGCTGCTTGGAGAGAGCTGCTGGATACAACGACATCAAGAAGATGGTGAAGCAGGACTCCTGGAGACCCTCAGGGGCATTCCGACCTATACCGAGGACCAAGCTGTCTCCTGATACTTGAACCAGAGACACCCATTCCTCCACCTTCAATTCTGGTGCTGCTATGACTCTCAATGACCACTTTGACAACCTCATTTCCTAGTATAAGAACCAGTTTGGCAATAACAACATGGTGGTAGACTTGATGATCTGCCTCCAAGGGGGTAAGTACTCATAGGATCATCAGAACCAGCAAGAGCATCAATGAAGGGGAAAGGCCCCCAGCTCCCAGGGCCTCCCCCTGTTCATCCAACACACTGAGAACCTCTTGACCTCAATAGTTTCCCTTACAGATATCCTGAAGAAAGGAGAAGGTTAGGGAATCCTGCATTGACATGTGCCATCAATAAAGTACACTGCAACTCACCAAAGTAAAATACCGGCAAGGGAGCAGGATGTATAAATAAATAATGTGTTTTGACAAGGACCATTTCTAGAGCATTGAATACTGGGAAAGGTATGTTTTATGGGAGGGCCAACAGGCATATGATAATGTGCTCATTGCCACACATCATCACTGTCATTGTCACTCATGATTAAAGAAATGCAACTAATCAAAACAATGAGATACCATCTCACACCCTAAGAATGACACATATCAAAAAGTCTGAAAACAGTGTTGGCAGGATTGGGGTAAGAAAGGAACCCTCATGCACTGTTGGTGGGACTGTCATCTGGTTCAGCCTCTAAAAAAAGTACTATGGAGATATATCCCAAAAAAATAAGAATAGAACACCCATACTACCCAGGGACAGCACTTTTTGGCATATGTCCCCAAAACACAAAATCATTAATTCAAAAGGGTATATGCAAATCTATGTTCATTACCACTCTTGATATAATAGCTAAGATATGGAAACAACCCAAATTCCCAACTCTGATGCATGCATCAAGAAATTGTGAGATACAACCCACCTCCAGGTGCCACCTTGGTGCACCAACATCCCGGGCCCAGAAACTCCCAACTGAATCCCAAAATGTATTAGCTCTCTACAGAGATGATTCTGGAACCCAAGTATTTGCAATATTAGAATTTCAGAAGTGCATGGTCACTTATGCAGCCACACGACCTCTCATCATATGCAAACTGAGCAATGGAAAATAAATGTTCTAGCATCTGCCCCTGGAAGGCAGGCTTCAATGGTGGTGCGAAATTTCAAGCAAAATAGAATGCCCCAAAGTAGAGAGAGACTATCTGAGAAATTGTCTGCCATAGAGGCAGGGTGAGGACTGGGATGGGGGGGGATACAGGGGGGACTTTGGTGGTGGAAACTTTGCACTGGTGGAGGGATGAGTGTTGGATCATTGTATGGCTGAATATCAAACATGAAAACTTTGTAACTGTATCTCATGGTGGTTCAATCACTGCATCACTGTCATCCCGTTGTTCATCGATTTACTTGAGCCGGCGCCAGTAACGTCTCCATTCATTCCAGCCCTGAGATTTTAGCAGCCTCTCCCGACTCATTTTTCCCAATGATTGGAGGCTCTTTTCAGGGTCAGGGGAATGTGATCGATTATTGTTACTGTATTTGTCATATCGAATACACCACAAGGAGCTTACCAGGCTCTTCCATGCAGAAGGATGTTTATGTACACCCTAAACATTTCTACATATTTGTATGAAAGTAAACTTTCTCATGTAAATTTTTTATCAAGTTGAAACAAAACTGAGAGGAAGGTGGAGAGCACATAGCTCCTTAACACCCCCCCAACCTCGTGTTGGCTTATGTGTAAGTTTGTCAAACAAGTCCCCCAAATTCTATTCGTCTTGTTATTTTATTTTTTTTTGTGGTGCTGGGAATTGAACCCAAGGCCTCATACACACAAAGGGTTTACTCTACCACTGAGCTGCATCATTGCTGATACCTTTGCACCCAGAGCTTCAATCCAGTTACTTTAGTGAATGTCTTAGTTGTTTCAGTTCATTAATAAGCCAGTCCTGACTTTTTACTTACAAATACATGATTTGAACTGAGAAGCAGCTCAAATTGCTATAGCATTTTACCTGTGGGAGATATGGATTTGACAACCCGCTCTGCATGGTCCCTCAAGGCTGCTGGTTCCTGAGCACTGACCCAGGATTACCCCCAAGCACTGCAGGGTTGGTCCAAAAAGAACAAAATAATTCACAGCATCATGTCATCAAATGATTATGAAAAATTATGGATTTTGAAGCTCCGGATTAAATTGGACAACATGATTAAACCACTCAACACCACATCATGTACAAGACGGTCCTATCTTCTATTTTTTCCTTTGGCCACATTTGGTGGTGTTCAGGAGTAGCTCCCAGAGCTGCTGGAGGACAATGTGGATTTGGGCATCAAATCCAACAAGTCTCCAGCTAGCACAGCACGTGCTCTATAGCCTTCTTAGTTCCCTCTCTAGCCCCATATTTTAAATAACATGGTAAAATTTTATGACCTTGGGTTAGCTTTTGAAAACAGAACATGGTGTAGGGCAGCATATGACTAAGGCTATATGGCCCCCTGTGGGACCCAAAGATATTCCAAGGGGGTCAGAGGTGAAAATCACAGAAATGGGTACCGCAGTGTATTTGTTACTTATAAAGTACTTGTCATTTTCTTTTCTAAACAGAACTTTTCTTTTTCTTTTCTTTTTATCTTTCTGTTTATTTTTTCTTTTTATTTTCTAAAAACAACTTCGCCACCATGTGAAGTTGAATCCTAATAATTGTGAAAACTATATATGGATTTTTAGATTCCCCCAAATACAGCGATTTCTCTAAAGGCAAATACTTTATCAGTTGTGCATAGATATGATTTTAGATTAGCAAAGAATTCACTGGAATCCAAGCAAAATACAGTCAATCCAAACGTGCATTCTATTTCTGATACCTTTTTCTTCTTGAAACTCTCTAAAACTATGACAGATGGACTGGAGACACAGCTCAGTGATAGAGCAAAAGCCTTGCATGTATGAGACCTTGGGTCCAATTCCCAACACCACAAAAAAGAGACAAAATAGGATTTTGGTGACTTATTTGCCAAACTTACACATAAACTAAGGAAGTCATTAAGAGTGGAAACTCCCAAATCAAAGTTGAAAAGAAGGGCCAGACAGAGCAATAATACTGTGTTTACCTTGCATGTAGCAGGCCTGGATTCGATCACCAGCATCCCATATGGTTCCCCAAACACCACCAGGAGTAACCACTAAGCAGCTGGCTGTGGCCCAAAAACCAAAAGAAAGAATTGAAGATAAAAAAGAAAATAGTGGTTGAATAAAATAAATAAATAAATAAACACATAAATAAATAAATAAGAAATTATGGGATATATACACAATAGGATACTATGCAGCTCTAAGAAAGAACAAAAGCATGCAATTTGCTACAGCATTGAAGGAACTAGAAGAAATATTACTGACTGAAGTCTGTCAGAAAGGAATAAATGCAGAACAATCTTTCTCATATGTGGGATTAATATACAACAAGGTAGTAACAAAAGAACAAAGGCAACATAACAGGAGAACATATCTACACAATTAAGTTGGTGGAGGGAGGGTTGAAACAGAGGGGCCATTGGGGGAGGGACATAAGTACACTGGTGATGGGTGTGGTATTGGAATTGTGTGCATGAGATACCATTATTAACAGTATTTAAACCACAGAATCTCAATTTAAACATTTAAATAAATAAAAGGTATGTTTACTCCTAGCTTGCCAAGGGATTTTATACATTTTCAATGATGAGCTAATGTCTCATGCCTCATTCATATTGAACGCTTTATGTCTGATGAGGTTTTTCTAACATCCATAAGGATTTTTATTACAATTTCTTAATGATGCAGGTACTTAACCAGTATCTATAATACAATAGTTTTAATATAAAGCCAATATTCCCTTTCTTAGGATAAAACACACTTTTATACTTTCATAGGCCTAGCAATATTTTCCACTTTAAATTTTCTTAGTTCTCTTAATTCTTACTAAGTTTTTATTTGTAGGATTTACCTATTTCACAAAAACTTTAAAATGTGTTAATACAAGGGCTGTATCAAAAGTACAGTGGATAGGGCATTGGCCTTGCATGTGGTCAACCTGGGTTTGATCCAGGTGGGCCCCTGAATCTTCCAGGAGTTATCCCTGAGTGCAAAGCCAGGAGTAGTCCCTGAGGACAGCTAAGGTGTGCCTCCCCAGACAAAAATAATATGTATTAGCACAGAGCTATTCATAATATGAATTTTAAACTTTATACATCTAAATAATTTTTAATTTACTTTATCAACCTATCACTGATTTACAATTTTGTGGAACTTTTGAATATTAGCTCTATTAATCTATATGTGTGTAGGTGTCGCCACTCCCACAAAAAGAAAGAGGTCTTCCGTATGTGGGATAGAAAAGAAATATAGTAAGGTAACAATAATTAGTCAAAGTCATTGGAACTGAAGATCTTGTCTACAGAACTGAACTTACATTGAAGGGAACTGTCTTGGGACATTGATGGAAGGAAGTCGATTTTCTAGTAATGGGTGTGGTGTTGGGATGATACCTGCACAGAAAGTATGATGAACAGAATTGCAAATCCTGGTACCTGAATAAGATGTTTAAAAAAAACAGGGAAGGGATGCTTGAATAATTAATGAGAATACATACACAAATAATATGTTTTGACCCAAACCATCTCTGGCACATTGCAACCAAGTGTGGATGAGCATCATAGCCCAATATGCAACCCCCGATGGTGACATATGTGAACCCCACAACCAAGTTTACGATGCCTCACAAGCACTGCAACCAAAATGTGTAAGCACTGTAACTCAAGAGCAGCCCCTGGCAAGCATGAGTGCAAACAGTGCAACCAAGTGTTCAAGCACTGCAGCTAAGTATGTGTGGGTGGGCCTCAATCACCACGACACCACCAAAGGGAAGTGGAATAAAGTAAATATAATAAGGATGGACACAATTACACAAAGGGAACACTAGCAGTCGCATTTACATGTGTCTCCGACAAAGGAGGCCTCAGAACAAAGCAATGAAATGATCAAGAATTCAAACAGAACAATACCTAATGATTAAGGGATGCATTCTCAAAAGATATAATAATCCAAATTGCATGTGAACTTAATAGTAAAACAGCAAAATAAGTGCAACAAAACTGAAAGACAGAGACACCCCTGTGATAATTAGAGATTTCAATACCCTCTTGTTGATAACTGACAGATTGAGCAGAAATTAAGCTTGATTAAGTTCCAAGTAACTAAGAAAATGAGTGTGATTATAAAATACAGAGTAGAGAAGGGAAAAGATGAGAACAAGGGGCAGTCCTGAAACCAAGTGCAGCTAGGTAGTTGATATTTCTTTCCAAACCTCTAAACGCCTCCCCCCTCAAAAGAAAATAAACTGAAAGAGTTTTTGAGAAGTGAATCCCTGCATGCACAAAAGGTGTGCTCTGTCCAGTATGGAGGTTCATAGTTTAGGTAGCCCTTCTAGAAAGAACTTGCTGTGCATCTGTGAGGAGTACAGTTAGCTGACATGCCAGAGTTGCAGCACATTCTAAGATCTGTCTCAGAAATCTGGGGGGATGGAGCAATAGTGCAGTGGATAGGGCATTTGCCTTACATGCAGCTGACCTAAGTACAGTCCCCAAAATCCCATACAATTCCTGAACACTGCCAGGAGTAATTCCTGAGTGAAGAGCCAGGAGTAAACCTGAGCATCACTGCGTGTGACCCAAAAAGCCAAAAAAGAGAAAGAAATCTGGAGAAGGCCATGCTTTCCCTTGGAAAACTCCAACCTTAATATAACAGCTTAACTGGCACCTTCCACTTCTCCCCAGATTAGGACTCTTCTAATAGGCAGTCTCTGGGCTGGAGAGAGTATAGAAGGTAAGTCACTTGACTTGCACAATGCCCACCCCAAGTTGCTTCTCAGTACCAGATAGGGGTCCCCAAACATTACCAGGAGTGACCCCTGAGCATAGAGCTAATAGTAAGCACTAAGCATCAAAAGGTGTGGTGTGGTCCTAAACAAAAACAAAAACAAAGACAGGCAGTTTCAGCCGCGGGATACAGGGCCAGCCCCAGCCGGGGCCAGTGCTCGGCTCCGGCCGGCCGGGTTTTCGGCCCGGGTGCCCATGCCTCTGCAGAGCCGGTGGATGTGGAACGAGCGGGAACCAGAGACAGCTTTAGGAATTGGGGTTCCAGCAAGTGATTGCACCCATGTATGGAGACTGTGAACTAACTTTGGCTACTGCTGTTCCAGGAAGGGAAATGATTCATTTTCAAACTTAAATCTTCGCGGACTTAATTACTATAATACAGAAATTGTAAACCGCGGTAGCGGCCGCGCGACATTTTATCTCTTCATTCTCATCAGTGGAAAACTTATTATCAAATATTTCCCTGTTAATAGAGCTGTATTCTTAGGGAATAAATTCCAACAAAAAAGTGAGTCTGTTTTGAAACTCTAACAACAATAGTGAGTTATGTGTTGAAATCTGGAATGTAATCAAGGTAAAGAGAAAAGGAAGTGAAATTATCACTCACCTACGGGGTGGGTTGGGGGGTGAGGGGTGGGATGTATACTGTTTTCTTTTTGTTTGTTTGTTTGTTTTGTTTTTGCTTTTGTTTTTGTTTTTATTGGTGGTGGAATATGGGCACTGGTGAAGGGATGGGTGTTTGAACATTGTGTAACTGAGATATAAACCTGAGAACTTTGTAACTTTCCACTTGGTGATTCAATAAAATAAATTTAAAAAAAAAGACAGGCAGTTTCTACTTCCCATTGGGCTTGCCAACATGTGATCACATTTTCCTCACAGACACACAATTTTGTTGAATTCCTGAGCAGTAGTACAGTGGATAGGGCATTTGCCTTGCATGTGACCAACCCAGATTTGATCCCCAGCATCCCATATCCCCAAGTACCGCCAAGAATAATTCCTAAGGGGGTTGGAGCAATAACACAGTAGGCTGGGCGTTTGCCTTGAACGCGGCCAACCCAGGTTCAATTCCCAGCAACCCATATGGTCCCCTGAGCATCACCAGGGGTAATTTCTGAGTTCAGCGCCAGGAGTAACCCCTGTGCATTGCTGGGTGTGACCCAAAAAGGCAAAAAAAGAAAAGAATAATTCCTAAATGCAGAGCCAGAAGTAAGCCCTGAGCATTAGCAGGTGTGACTCAAAAAGCAAAAAAAATATATATATATTGTCCAATTCCCTTTCTTCCCCAACTCTTTTCACATACATCAGATTTGCATTATGGTCTGAGAACTTTCCTCTCCCAGTCTACCCTTTTCTCTTTTGCAGGCATTATTCCCAATCCATAACTTTCATTCATTTTGTTTTGTTTTATTTTGTGGTCACACCCAGCTATGCTTAGGGTTTACTCCTAGCTCTGTGCTCAGAGATTTCTTCTGGAGGTATATGAGGACCATATGCAATGATGGGGATTAAACGCTGGTCAGTTGTATGCAAAGCATGTGCCTTATCCCCTTTACTATCTCTCCAGCTACATCTTGCATTCTTAACACTCGATTAGTGCTGTCTTCCTAGAGGACCCAAATTGGCACAATTAGCCACTCACCACTGCCATTCACTTTGGAGAATTTCTTCAGAAGACCCTTAATCAAGCATTTCAAGTATCTCTTCATTAGGATCCAAATGTTTCCAGCCAGTTCTTCAACTGAATTCACAAGTAATGCAAACCATGAAAAACATGCAGTGTCATAAACATACAATCTCCAATAAGTCCAGTAAGTCTGTCAGCCAGTTTTATGTAGTCAATCCATTTGGTTTCTCTTTCAGGTACAATACTGAAGAAAACTGTAATAAAATCATAATTGTGCATTGTTCAAAGTCAATCCTAGGAAGTTTTGTGATATTTTACATTGGAGAAGTTCCTACTCCCCACAAGAAGAAAAAAAGACATAGATTTTTCTCCAAATTCTGTCAAGCAATGGTGTTGCTTTATAAAAATTGGTGACTTTCTTGAGCAAGACATTGTCCATCTCTTCCAATAGGTGAAAAAACACTTGACATCTCTGATAATGAAGTTTTGGCATGAAGGGCTTCTCTTATGTCTTCATGTTTAGCTCAAGTGGAGATAGCTTTTCTTTTTTTTTTAAATTTTTTTATTGAGTCACCATGTGGAAAGTTACAAAGTTTTCAGGTTTAAATCTTAGTTATACAATGCTCGAATACCCATCCCTTCACCAGTGCTCATATTCCACCACCAAGAATCCCAGTATAGCTCCACCCCGCCCCCTCACACTCCAAACCCCCCCACGCCCCTAGCCCCCCCACCCTAAGCCCCCCCCGCCTGTGTAACTAATAAATTTCACTTTACTTTCATTTTGATTGCATACAATATTTCAACAAAACTCACTATTATTGTTTGGAGAGTCTCTCCCCTAAAGTCAGACCTGCTGAAAAGGAAGCATTAGATAATTTGTTTTCCATTGCTGAGGATGAAGAGGTATGAGGTCGAGTGACCACACTTAGCGGCCTCTCAGTTTTGGGTTTCTGTAATTTAGTATTTTAGTAACTAAGTCCAGAGAGACATCTGCCAGAAGTTGCATCGTTGCCAACTTGTACTTCTCAGTTACATTATATTCCACATATGAGTGCAATCTTTCTATGTCTGTCTCTTTCTTTCTGACTCATTTCACTCAACATGATACTTTCCATGTTGATCCACTTGTATGCAAATTTCATGACTTCATGTTTCCTGACAGCTACATAGTATTCCATTGTGTAAATATACCAGAGTTTCTTTAGCCAATCATCTGTTTTCGGGCACTCTGGTTTTTTCCATATTGTGACTATTGTGAACAGAGCGGCAATGAACATGGAAATGCAGATGTCATCTCTACTATACCTTTTCTGTGGACAACAGGTTGTAGACATGTTAGTCAGAATAGATTTGACAATGCCAAGATGACATAGAAAACCTGCAGTTTAAATGACTTAACACAAATATTTGTTTCTCATGCACATAAAGTCCCATCACATATATTCTATCTAAGTCACTCTCCTTCATAGGTTTCCATAATTGGAGAACTCAGGAAACCGGGTTTCTTGCTTGGCTCTCTTGTCATTTCAGAATCCCTCGCTTCCAGCTGCACCAACAGCAAAGCAATGCAGCATGAAAAATAATGAGGGACATTGTATGAACTAGACCTCAAAATGGCAGTTATCAATCCCACCCATGTTCCATTTGACCAGAAAAAAATGACATGGTTCCCACCTGGTTAAAAGAAAAGCTGAGAGAGAAGGGATCACCAACTATAATGTGGTCGGAGGCCATGCGGGGGTAGGGTGTTGCGGGCTGAATGTGGGCTAGAGACTGAACACAGTGGCCACTCAACACCTTTATTGCAAACCACAACAGCTAATTAGAGAGAGAGAACAGAAGGGAATGCCCTGCCACAGTGGCAGGGTGGGGTGCGGGGAGATGAGATTGGGGAGGGTTGGAGGGATGCTGGGTTTACTGGTGGTGGAGAATGGGCACTGGTGAAGGGATGGGTTCTCGAACTTTGTATGAGGGAAACATGAGCACAAAAGTGTATAAATCTGTAACTGTACCCTTACGGTTGATTCACTAATTAAAAATAAATAAATTTTAAAAACCTACAAAAAATATTATAAGAAGGTATTACGCTTTTCTAATAAATAGGACTTAAAAAAAAAAGAAAAGAAAAACTGAGAAATACAATAGAAACACCTGGATAATGAAATATAGTTTCATTAGCAGTAGAGACTGTTTTGGGTGTAACAGCTTAAATACATGAAAACAGTCCGCAAATTGGAATTCCCAGCACTTCAACTCTCTTTATCTTCTCAGCTTTCTATATTCACTTTCCGCCTGTTAGTCTATGAAATCACCAACAATCTTAAAGCCCTACTCTGCCTCTGTTCATTTGGCAGCACCACCCACCCATTTCCTCACGCACAGTAGTTAGAAGTTAACCTTGTGATGGCTACATGAAAATGAGAATAAAAGAGAGCCAAGAGCTTGATATACAGGAAATACCAGGATTGCTTGACTGCTTCTATACAATAGCAAGGCACCATCCTACGTTGGAGCTTGGTTAATAGCGCTATCTATAAACAGTGTCTTTTTCCCGGAAATGCCATAATTTACTAGACTGCTAGTGATATGATTTCTTGCACACCATGTTCAAACTCCAAACCCTCCCCCGGAGTGTCCAATTGCCCCCATTAATATCTCATGGTGCATTCCTCAACTCCCTGTCCCCCTGTCATAGTCAACCCAGTTTTGTAGAGCAGTTCTCAAGTTCTGTTACCGTTAGCCACTTGTAAATACCTTACTATGTATCTTTATATCCCATACATGAGAGAAAGATTATTCTGTATCTGTCTCTCTCCTTTTAAAAAAATTTTTACTAGTGAATCACTGTGAGGTACAGTTACAAACTTATAAACTTTCATGTTTGCATTTCAGTCATACCGTGATCATTTACATCCCTCCACTAGTGCCCATTCTCCTCCACCAATGATCCCAGTATTACTCCCACCACCCCTACCCAACCCCCACCACCCCCACCCAACCCCCACCACCCCACCCTGCCTCTGTGGCAGGGCATTCCCTTTTGTTCTCTCTCCTTTCGGGTGTTGTAGTGTACAATAGAGGTATTGAGTGGCCTTCATGTTCGGTCTATAGTCTACTTTCAGTTCACATCTTCCAACCCGAATGGGTCCTCCATCCTCTATTAGGCGTTCCCTTCTCTATCTCAGCTGCCTTTTCCCCAGCAGATGAGGCCAGTTTTCAAGCTGTGGGGCAGTCTGTCTGTCTCCTTCTGACTGACTTCATTCAGCATGCTACTCTCCATATCCATCCACATAACAAATTGCGTTATTTTATCTACCTGTAAAGAGTATCTTAATATTTCCATTTGCTTTAATAGTATATCCAATTAACTTCTTCTTGCCCGCTAAGACTCCTCAAAAGGGAAGTAGGGTATCCTTAATACTCAATGTAAATATTCAGGTCTACTGATCTATCATTTCTCACTCTTAATAAACTGTCATTCTGATTCATACTTAACTATCTTTTATGCTCTTGCTTTTGTTTTGCTTTTGAAGCCACACCCAGTGTTTCTTGGTGCTTACTCCTCACTCTGCACTCAAGGATCACTCCTGATGAACTCGAGGGACCATATGGGATGCCAGTTATGAAACATTGGTCAGCTACAAACAAGACAAGTGTCTTACCCACTGCACTCTCTGGTCACCAACACAGGTATCTTATGAGTTGTATCATTCATTCATATAGCAAACAAATATTTGCTGAGTGCCTACTATGTGCCAATGTACTTTTCAAAATGCCAGAAGTGTGTGAAGCAAAGGCTTGCCCCTATGGAGTTTATTTTCTAGTCGGGTGAGGAGAAGCCTCTTTTTTGCTTGTTTAGTTTGGGGCCACACCCAGAGGTACTCAGGACTTACTTCTACTTCTGTGCTTGACAATTACTCCTGGCAGTGCTTGGAGGATCATATGGCTTGCATCAAATTCAAGTTAGCTGCATGCAAGGCAAGTGTCCTACATGCTGTTCTATCTTTCTATCCCCAGAGAGGCTACTATTTAAGGAAAATATACATTGTGTCACATAGTGGAAAATTATGTGGAGGAAATAGAATGTAGGGAGACCAGGATGAATTAACATGAGAGTCACAATTTTATTTATTTTATTTTCTTTGGTTTGGGGCCACACACAGCAGTATTCATGGACTAATCTTTTTTTAAATTTTTTTATTAGAGAATCACTGTGATGTACAGTTACAAATTTATGAACTTTTGTGTTTGCATTTCACTCATACAGTGATCATTTACCCACCCCTCCACCAGTGCCCATTCTCCTCCACCAATGATCCCAGTATGCCTCTCATGATGCCCACCCCATCCCCCACCACCCCACCTTGCCTCTGTGGCAGGGCATTCCCTTTTGTTCTCTCTCCTTTTGGGTGTTGTAGTTTACAATAGAGGTATTGAGTGGCTGTCATGTTCGGTCTATAGTCTACTTTCAGTTCACATCTTCCAACCCGAATGGGTCCTCCCAACATCCTCTATTTGGTGTTCCCTTCTCTATCTCAGCTACCTTTTCCCCCAGCATGTAAGGCCAGTTTCCAAGCTGTGGGGCATACCTCCTGGTCCTTATCTCTACTACTCTTGGGTGTTAGTCTCCCAGTCTGTTATTTTATATTCCACAGATGAGTGCGATCTTTCTATGTCTGTCTCTCTCTTTCTGACTCATTTCACTTAACATGATACTTTCCATGTTGATCCACCTATATGCAAATTTCATGACTTCATCTTTTCTAACAGCTGCATAGTATTCCATTGTGTAGATGTACCAAAGTTTCTTTAACCAGTCATCTGTATTTGGGCACTCCGTTTTTTTCCAGATTTTGGCTATTGTAAACAGTGCTGCAATGAACATACAAATGCAGATTTCATTTCTACTACAAGTATTCATGGACTATTCTTGAGTGTGCTCAGGAGCGACTCCTGGAAAGTGCTTGGGGAATCTTAGGTGCTTCTTAGGACTTGAATCCAAATAAGGTGCACTTGCAAGGGACGCACCTTTTATTTATTTTCCTGTTTTTAAAATTGTATTTTTTGTTAGTAAACTGTGGTTTACAAAGTTGCTTATAGTAGTTATTTCAGGCATATAAACTTGTCACATGGACTATCTCTTAGTGTTGTAAAAGTAACACTGAGGGAAAAACTAAAGCATCATATGACTACCAAGAAAAACCACTGAAATCTGTATTATTTTGGCCTGGATAGGAGTAAATTGATAACTCTATTATGCAACTTAAGTAACACCAGCATAGTACCTGATAGAGTGTAAGCAGTAAATATTTGTGAAGGAATAAATGAGGAAGTGAATGAATAAATGGATAAAGAGGCTCACACTGTTTTATATAAGACCATCCTGAATCAGGGCTGGAGAGATAGTATGGGAGATAAGGTGTTTGCTTGCCTTTCAGGTACGCAACATAACACAAAAGTTTTGAAGCAGAATGGAAGGCTATTCAAGCATTATCTAACGTTTCTATCAGGTCATGTGTACCAGAGGATAAAAATGTCAAGGCTGTAAAAGTCACATTTCAGAGTGTTTTATATAATTGCAAAGATTCAGTGGTTGAAATTATTGTTCACACACTTGCCATATAATGAAGTTGACTGGGGATAGCTCTGTTGGTAGAGCAACTGCCTTGCAGGCATAAGCCCTAAGTTTGGTCCTCGGCACCACACTACATGCTGAGTGAGAGTCAGGCAGCACTGCTGTTTGGGCTCCCTGATGCTACAACAGTGTATGATCTCAAGAACACCACAACCAAGTGTGTGTAAGCACTCTAACTCAAGTGTGTGACCCCCAATGTGCACTGCAACAAATATGTGAGCACCAGAAGCAAGTGTGTGACCCTCTGCAGACCCAAGAAGCAGTTGAAACTAAAAGAAAAAATAGAGAGTATCACAACTAATGTGAAACCCTGTTTTTTGCAACAACAAGGGAGGTAAATGAAGGGGAGTGGAGGGGAAGGTAAAGGAAGGAAAGAGAAGCCGAAGGGGGGAGGAGAGAGGAAGGGAGGGAGGTGAGAGGACGGGGAGAGGGGGAGGAAGTGGAGGGAGAGGTGGGAGAAAAAGATGATAAAAATGGTATTTAGGAATAAAGCAAGTGTCTGTCAAGTATCACAGTTCACTGTAGAATTACAGATATAGCTGGAAGCAAAATGGCAAACATCCAATTTCTGAGAAGGCTGATATAATCACTGCAAATTAATGAATTCGCCAACCTTGTGATGGTAGCTAATCATTTGTTATTTACCATATATATCCTAAATGAATAATCTCATTAAGACATTATGCTTGAGAGCCACTAGGCAAAATGAATTCATGCAGTGCACAGCAACTTGGATGAAATTGGACGGTATCATGCTGCTCTAAATAGGGCAGAGGCAGAAGAACAAAAAGTTGGTTTTTTGACTCATTTGTGCCATATAGAGAAACAAGTCAAGGGTATGAACAATATCAGTCAATAATAAGCCTTAGATACTAGAATACAGGCTTGAGAGTGCCAGGTTAGGAGGCAGGGGGAGTGGAACAAATAGACTACCAGAAAGTAACACAGGACCATAAGTGGAAGACTCAGAGCACATGGGAGGTGCTAAGGGAGGCAACCATCTGCACCAAAACCATCACTGTCAATCAACAAATAATGAGTTCAGGAGTGAGAGGGAAGGAATATTGGACCAAGATGGACATAGGGACTGGAGAGTGGAGGATCATGTGCACTTTGGTGTCGGGTCTGCCCAAGTATCTTTGTATATCACTCACAAAAACTTGAGCACTATCGTAACCATACCACCTAAAGTAAATGTAAAAGAACCTTTTCAATGGCATTATGTCTGCGAGACTTGAGATATAGCACAGTAGTTAGGGTGCTTACCTTGTACATGACTGACCCAGATTGGTCCCCTCTACCCAATAGGGTCCCCCAAGCCTGCCAGGAGTGATCTCTGAGCAGAGAGCTAAAATTAAACTTTGAGCACCACAAGGTGTGGTCCAAAAATTTTTTAAAGGTATTATTCATGGGGTCTGGAGAGATACCTCAAAGGGTTGAGTGTAATGCATGCAAGAGACCCTGACTCAATTCCCAACATCACTTTGTCTGTCAAGCACCATTGGAAGTGACTCCAGAGCCCTGAGCAGGTAGTAGCCCCCAAGAACAATCAGAGAAACAACAACCAAAACAAGCAAAACATGATGCTTTCCTTAAAACTTCCGACTTGAGCAACTTAAGAAGGCATTTCCTTCCTTCTTTCTGATTTTTTGGGGGGACAGGGACACAATCTGCCTGTGCACACACCTGAGTGACTGTGCTCAGGGCTTACTCCTGGCTGTGTGCTCAGGGATCACTTCTGGAAGTGCTTAGGGGGACACTATGCATATCAAGAAAAGTGCCTTAATTCCTGTTCTATATCTCAACATTCTTCTTTCATATATATATATATATATATATATATATATATATAAAACAAATGGTTACTGGGCACGATGTATCAACAAATGTTCCCAGGATAGGAGACACAGCTGTGAACAAGAGACTCAGATCTACCAATCTGGTAGGTGGAAACAAACATTAAAGGAAGACAGGAACTAGCAAATATGGACAAATTCTAGACAGAGAGACAGAGAGAATTGAAAACACTATGTAGGTTTGGTGGCCAGGCAAGTCCTCGGAAATGTTTAATAATAGGATCTGAATAACAGGAAAGAAGAAGATCTCAAAGCAGCCTAAAACAAAGTTTCTAAGTGGAGGGAGCAGCAAAGTAGATCTCAAAAGGAATGAAACTGCCTCCTAGGGAATGTTATTGGAAGAGTTGGGGAGGAAGCTCACAGTGTGGGAATGACAATGGATGTTACATGTTGGCAATATACAAAACTGTCCTACATATTCCCTAGCTTTCAAATATTCCACTAGACATCCATCTGGATGGAACCACCTTTAATAACAGAGTGAAGAACTTAAGTTTGCTTCCCTCATTAAGATAAACATTTTATTTTACGTATTTCTTATGTACATGGAACTTTCCAGGAATACAAGTACCATGGAACTAGATAGCGGGTTGTATTTTGCTTATTCACACCTTCATGAAGAGTTTTTTTTTCTGCTTTTTGGGTCACACCTGGTGATGCACAGGGGTTACTCCTGGCTCTGCACTCAGGAATCACCCCTGGTGGTGCTCAGGGGACCATATGGGATGCTGGGAATCGAACCCGGGTCGGCCGCGTGCAAGGCAAACGCCCTACCCGCTGTGCTATTGTTCCAGCCCCTCATGAAGAGTTTTTTGATATTTCAAAAACACCACCTCATGCGTTGCAAGGCTGTGGCACAACTACCATTGCCCCAAATGGGGATGATTCTTCTCAGAATCAAATTGATGACAGAGGAGAAAATATTTTCTTTTTTAAAAAATTTTTTTTTATTTTATTGAATCACCATGAGATAATTACAAGCTGTCATGTTTGGATTACAATCTCACAATGATCAAACACCCATCCCTCCACCAGTGCACATCCCCCACCAATATCCCGGGTATACCCCCCCTTTCCCACCCTCCCCCTGCCTCCATGGCAGACAATATTCCCCATACTCTCTCTCTACTTTTGGGCATTATGGTTTACAACACAGACACTGAGAGGTCATCACAGAGTAGAAAATATTTTCATTGATAATACACACCCAGGGGAAAAAAGCAAAGTGTGACAAAAAACAAACTATAAAAACAGTCAAAAGTCAATCTTCCTTCAAAAGCAGGGAGGTAGCTCCTGGGGAGAGCCAGTGGTCCTGGCTCTGAGTTTGGGGAAGGTTTGATCTAGAGAAGTTACTCTGTCACCAGCCCAAAAAGCACAAAGTCAGGCCCCCCTTTGGAGATGCAAAAACTAAGGGCTGATAAGACTAAAGGAGTATAAGGCCAGGCCCAGAAAGTTGCACCCCCTCAGGAGAGAGATGCTTTCATAGGAACAAATAGCCATTTAAAAAAGCTTGAAAGAAAATCACCAAAAGATCAAGCCTGGTTCCCTTGACAACAGTCTAGCAACAGATTATTTACATAGACAGCCCCAAGCAAGGGAAGTTGGGGAAAAAAGCATACTTTACAGAAACGAACAACACACATTCCTTTCTGAAATTGCCTACATTCCAACTTGGAATGTGTCCTTCCTCTCTTTTAATGTATAGGGTATCCTTGTCTATTTCTCATTCTTATTTCACAAAGAAACCTATTTTACTTCACTATTCCTGTCATCCTGAAACTCTTTTCTGTTAAATGAGTCAACAAAACCTGAGTGGAGGTCAGTATTGATCTCCCATTTCCTGTAAAGAGCAATCCCTGAGGTAGATCGCACAGGAGTAGTACAGCAGGTAAGGTGTTTGCTTTGCACATGGTGGACTCATGTTTGATCCTCAGCACCCCATATAGTCCTCTGAGCACTCTTGGGTATTGCCCCAAAACAAAAAAGGCAAAAACAAAACAGAACAAATAATGTAACAAAGTGAGGAAGCAAGAAGACAATAAATCTCTTTATCTGTCTCTATCTGTCTCTGTCTCTCTCTCTCTATATATATACATACATATATATATATATGAAGTTGGTGGGAAACTAAGTTTTGCAACCAATTTTATAACTTTATAATTTTAAACATTTTATACATATTATAACTCTAGAAATTCATGTTTTAAACTAAACCACTACCCTTTGAACCCCTTTGAACCTGTTTTTATGTACTACAATTGTTTCAACTCACAAATTTTTCTAGGTCAGATATTTTAATAATCCAATGCAGATACAAAATAAATTATGTACATTTAAACATACATAAGAAAACCTTTGAAACATTATTTTTTTATGAAACATGAGAAAACCTTCCTTGACTTAATTTCAAGAGTTCTTGTACCTTAGTTATTTCAAATCATGAGCTTTCTACACCAGATATTTTAACAATTTCATACAGGAAAAAAGCAAGCGAACATTTGCTTTCAGACACAGGAAAAGACCTTTGGTTCTTACAAACATTTAGATACCAAAATAAGAAAACATTTGAACTGCCAATGCTTATGAAAACATGAGAAAACTTTCTTTGATTTAACTTTGATGGATTCTGTACCTCTGTTATTAGTAAAACAACCTACTCTGTCATTGACGGACTAGGCCTCTTTCACCCAGATTCCCCATTTTCCAATAGCTAGGCGGTCACACCCAGAAACTGCCCCTGGCATCGTGTAATCCCATCAATGGCCAACATCCAGAGACTATAAAACCAAGCTCCCAGAAGCACTCGACATCTGATAGCCTATTTCTCCCTCTTGGAGAACCTGGCAAGCTACCGAGAGTTTACTGTCAGCACGAGGAAGAGCCTGGCAAGCTCCCTGTGGCATATTCATATGCCAAATACAGTAACAATGATGGGTCTCATTCCCCTGACCCTGAAGAGCCTCTAATGTGGCACCATTGGGAAGGATGAGTAAAGAGAGGCTGCTAAAAATCTCAGGCTAGGATGAATGGAGACATTACGGGGCCCGCTTGAGCAAAACGATGATCCGGGATGACAGTGATACAGTGAATCTCTCATTGATATTAGCTGAGGCCTATAAAGCAAAGCTCTGCACTGCCTCACAAAGCTCTTATCTCTCTTCTGCTTTTTACTCTAACTCCCCGCCCTTTCTAAACAGTACAAGTTCTGAAGCTGAGATAATTACAAGTGTTAGGAACCATTTAACATTTTTTCAGTATGAAATTTAGATTAAGAATATCAATTTCTGGGGCCGGAGCGATAGCACAGCGGGTAGGGCGTTTGCCTTGCACGCGGCCGACCCGGGTTCGTTTCCCCGGCATCCCATATGGTCTCCCAAGCACCGCCAGGAGTAATTCCTGAGTGAAAAGCCAGGAGTAACCCCTGAGCATCGCTGGGTGTGACCCAAAAAGCAAAAAAAAAAAAGAATATCAATTTCTCTGTAGGTTCAACATTTTCTTTGGAAACCTTTCAGCTTAATCTTGGCCTAACAAGGTCCAAAAGCACCTAAACCTTTAAATTGTTGAGTTGCATATCTCCCTGAGCTTTAAAAGTGATGATGCAGCTTGCCCAGGTCTAAGGATTTCTACTTCTGATTTCAACCTGCCTAAACTCCAACATTCAGACAGACAGACGAACTGACTACAAACACCACATGTATGTGTACGCATGTATACAGTAGATCTATTGATCTGACCCTTCAAGAATGGCAATGAGGGGCTGGAGTGATAGTACATTGGGTAGGAGATTTGCCTTGCACGCAGCCAACCTGGGTTCAATTCCCAGCATCCTCAAGCATCCCCAAGCACCCCAAGCACCACCAAGAATAATTCCTAAGTGCATGAACCAGGAATAACCCCTGTTCATCGCCATGTCTGTCCCAAAAAGCAAAATAAAACAGAATGGCAATGAACTAATGGACTGAAAAAGGAAAAAGCAGTCCCCAGGGCAAAAATAGCCTTGTCGGCCAATTGGGAACCTTGCCCCATGTTTCCCAGCCTGACCAGCTTTTGCTACCTGCCTGCTAAAATTAGGCCAAGAAAGTACATTTGTTAATATAAAGCCAGCAGACTAAATTATAGCAAAGTTTTTGTAAACATATCACAGCAGGTTAAGGGCACTTGTGTCCCACCGCTGCCGAGATGTGACCCCGGAAGCCGCACGCCTGTGCGGCTCCTCCGCAGCTGCACCCGCGTGAATCCTGACCCAGCTGAACCAACTACAACATGGACTGCTCTTGCAGATTGTTTCCTGCCAGAGAAGTAAGGTGCGACCCCATGCCCGCCCGGGAGGGGAAAGGTATTTCTCTCTCTCGCCTGTCCCTTCCCGGGGATGAAGGGCGTGGGGACCGCCATATTATGACGGCCACAGATGGGGTTTACAAGCTTGCAATGATCGAATATCCGAAAGAAATCTCCCTGGACTTAGTTGTTAAAGTACAGAAATACAAAACCGCACGGCTGCAGTAGCAGACCTCATTTCTCTTCACAACAGGTCTGACTCTAGTGGGGTGCTCCTAATAATAATGGTAAAGGTTGTGTTGAAATATTGAATGTAACCAAAGTAAATAGAAAGTAAAGTGAAATTTATCAGTTACAAGGCGGGGGGGGGGGTGTGGGGGTGGGCGGGATGGGAGGTGTACTGTGGTTTTTGTTTTTTTTGTTGGTTTTTGTTTTTGTCTTCGGTGGTGGGATATGGGCACTGGTGAGGGGATGGTTTTTTCAGCATTGTATGACTAAGACTTAAGCCTGAAAGCATTGTAATTTTCCACATGGTGATTCAATAAAATAAATTTTTTTTTAAAAAGGGCACTTGCTTTACACGCTGCCAACTCGGGTTCAATTCCTAGGCCCCTCTCGGAGATCCTGGCAAGCTACTGAGAGTATCTCACCCACACGGCAGAGCCTGGCAAGCTACCCGTGGCATATTCGATATGCCAAAAACAGTAACAATAAGTCTCACCATGGAGACGTTACTGCTGCCCGCTCCAGCAAATCGATGAGCAATGGGATGACAGTGATTATACAGTGATTAAAGTAGTCAGATGTTACTATTTTGGGCTTCCTAGTTCTGAGAGCTAGCGTTTCCTTATCAGACATGGGCATAGTAAAGAAAGTTTTAAGTTTGACAAGCCTTGAAAAGATAAAGACAGGAGTCTAAGAGAAAGAGTTCAGAAACTACCGATTTCTTTCTTCCTTAAACATCCTAAAAGAGGAGAATTTTCGAGCTGAGGCCAAACTTTCCATACTTCTGAGTAGCAACAGCCTGTGGAGAGAAAAAGCTAAAACAGGTGGGTTTTGGCACTTTCTCAGAATCACTATTAGTCTTCCCTGAAAGCAGTAAGGATTTTAATTTTTCTCTTCAATAGCTTCCTTCAGCTTATGATAATTAACACCATTAGTGACACACTTCCCCATCCCTGATAAACAGTTAATCATGAGATCCCTCATTTTCCTGCCTCTATGTTGATATTCCCATTTCTTTTCCTTCTTTCAGAAAGGTGTAACTGCAAGAGAGTATAACAAAGCAGGCTGCCATTTACTGGTCATTTGTTGTAGTTTATACTTAGGCCACATGGTATTACAAAGGTCAGAAGACACTTCTTTGAAACAGGAAGTTTCCTTGGCAGACTTTTTCTCTGGGCCTCTTAGCTTCTCCCGTGTCCTCTGACCCCTTCTCACTTTAGTCTTTCCAACATTACTCACTTCTGCCGTGAGGGAGCCTTGAATCCCTCAGATCTGCTGGTTGGGAACCCCCTCTCTTTGTCTGGGGAAGGTTCTCCAAAAGTAACTGGAGGGGATGCCCTCCCATGCACACTCTGGCCTAGGGTCCTGTAGAAGCTTCCTGGAAGGGGTGTCCTTCCATACTCTGGCGTAGAGCCCTCTCAAAGCTGTGGGGAGGGCGCGCCACCCCATGCCCCGAATTGTCAGGGAATCATCCTGTTTGGACATCTTCACTGAGGATCCCTGTGTCTATCCTCAGGCATCCCTGAGGCCTGACCTGGCTGCACCACACAACCAGGGCTTCGTGTGGAGCCAAATCTTAAACGTGCCGTGGATTTTGAGCAAGTTGCCACTTAGATCGGGAGAAGAGGGAAAAGTTCTGCCTTGCTGTGTCTTTTTCTGGGTTCTGATTCTTTTTTCTCAGCTCTTTTAGATTACAAAGGGCTAAACCTCATTAGCATTTCAACTGGCCTCCTGGCAGTCTCTAGCCAGTTCTCTCCTTAGACTGAGACATCGGGAGAGGGAAAGCTTTTCTGCCTGGGAGTGGATCGCCTGTTTTTTTATATTCCAGGATCTTTTCCTTTTTAAAAAATTTTATTGAATCACCATGTGATAATTGCGAGCTTTCATGTTTGGATTACAATCTTACAATATTCAAACCCCCATCCCTCCACCAGTGCACATTCCCCACCACTGATATCCCGGGTATACCCCTCCTTTTCCACCCTCCCCCTGCCTCCATGGCAGACAACGTTCCCTATACTCTCTCTCTACTTTTGGGCATTATGGCTTGCAACACAGACACCAAGAGGTCATTTCAATAGTGGATTTTCTCCTATCCCTCCCATATTTGTCTATACTACAAAATCACGCTGGTAGGAGGGCCTATGGGGTACACCTATGCGCACACATTCACACAGAGGTTATTACATTCCTCCCCCATCCCCCCTAGAAATTACCAAGGTAGCATACCTCCACAGCAGGTTTTCATCGGATTACCTCCTTCCTTGTGGGTTTCTTCAGTGAAAACTCCTGGCTGGCTTGCCAGATGAAATTGGGGGGCCCCCACGGGTAGCTTATATGAGGCAGAGAGGAGAGGGGGGTGTCACTTTCTCCCAATCCACCTCTGCCACCCTGGGAGCAACTGGGAAGACTAGGACTCAGGATGGAGCGAGGATTTATTCTTTGCTGGAGAGGAGAGTCAGCCCTAGGCCTTAGCCAGGGTTTATAGGATCTTGTCTTCCTCACAGAAAGGAATTCCAGGAGTAGAAGAGCAGTTAAGTAAAAACATATTTTATTTGGTGGTGTTTTAGGAAAAGAAAGGAGGGAGAGAAAGTGAGAGAGTAACAGGCTCAAGGGAGAAGGCTGGCTTCTCCAAAAGTAGAGAGCACCTCAGTAGGCATCTCAAGAGGGGTGACGCAGGTGATACATGTGCTTGGGCACCACATGTGTTTGGCTATATGGGCACAAGCAACACATGGGCTCAGGCAGCATGTATGTCCCTTCTTTTGTTCAAGGTGGCTTTTATAGGGTTTCTCCAACCTGCCCCAACAGTGAATTTCTGGCTAGGTAAGAGTTCATTGTTATGGTGATTGGCAAGGGGGGGGTTACCTTGGTCTGGAGTTTCTCTGGCAGAGGTGGGGGTCATTCAGATGTCATAAACATCCTTCAGGTCCTTAATTGCAATCTCTATCTCTGTTGAAGCTTGTGTCTCTGTGGGATCCAGCCTCCTCAGGGTCTGTCCCTGGTGCCAGGAAGATCTCATCAGGCCTAGACCTTAATTCTTTCAGCTTCAGTGTTATTGGATTTATTACTTCTCAGAAATTCCATTTTCCACTGATTATTTATTTCTTTTTGGGTCACACCAGGCAATGCTCAGGGGTTATTCCTGGCTCATGCACTCAGGAATTATTCCTGGTGGTGCTCGGGGACCATATGGGATGCTGGGAATCGAATCCAGGTTGGCCGCATGCAAGACAAATGCCCTACCCACTGTGCTATTGCTCCAGCCCCCAGAAATTCCATTTTCATGAGTCCTCTCCTATCTAAATGCATGCCATATATATACATATATATATGTGTGTGCCCATGTGTGTGTTTATACACACATATACAGATATACATATGCATATACATGCATATATATATACATATATATAAGGCAACGTGGGAAGATGCCATCATTGACAACATCGACGAGGAATACGATCGACTGGTTCAGCACTGGTTCAGAACCTCCATGACTGCGTGAAAAATGCCAAGAGTGGAAAAGCCACAAATAGACGCCTGTCTTCGGAAACTCTCTAGCTCATTCGCCAACGTGGTTGGCATGAGCTTCAGGCAAGCACAAGCTAATGTCCAAGCTTGCAAACAGGGCGTTCAAACTCAGTACATCAGGATCCTCCATGAGCTGTATTACGGATTCACCACCAGGATTTCACCATTCTACAAGGAAGTGATCATTGACGTAAAGAGAGGGGTTCGGCAGGGTGATACCATTTCACTGAAACTCTTCAGTGTCACCCTCAAGAAAGTCATGTGATGACTGGAATGGGAAGGAATGGGAGTGAAGATAGACGGTCGGCAACTACACCACCTTCGTTTCACTGATGACATCGTTCTCATAACACCAAACATTAGCCAAGTGGCACAAATGCTGACCGACTTCAACCGTGAGTGTGGAAAGGTCGGACTGCAGCTGAATCTCAGCAAAACAATTTTCATGAAAAACGAACTAGTCCCTGATGTCCCATTGGCTCTCAATGGAACGAACATCTCCGAATGCAGCAGCTATGTGTACCTGGGTCAAGAACTCAACTTGATGAACGACTTGGTGCCAAAACTGTGCAGGAGGAAGAGAGCAGCGTGGAATGCCTTCAAGAGCATAGAAGTGGTTAAGAGGACAAAGAACCTCTGGCTCCGGGCACATCTTTTCGACTTCACCATTCTTCCTGCACTAACATACACCTCAGAGACCTGGGCCCTACGAAAACAGGATGAGAATGCAATTTGGGTATCCCAAAGAGGAATTGAAAGAGCCATGCTTGGAGTATCACGTTTCACTCAAGTGAGAGAAGGAATCCTGAGTTCTGACCTCCATCGACGGTCAAGAATCAGAGACGCTGTCTCTTTTGCCAAGGAGTCAAAAATCTTATGGGCCGGACACGTAATGCGATTCAGAGACAACCGCTGGACTAGAGCTGTTACCGACTGTATTCCACGGGATGTCAAAAGACCACGTGGCTGCCCACCAAAGAGATGGTCAGACTTCTTCGTCAAAACACTGAATGAGATCACTGTATGAGTGAAATGCAAACACAAAAGTTCATAAGTTTGTAACTGTACTTCACAGTGATTCTCTAATAAAAGAATTCTTTTAAAAAAAACCTTGAATGAACGGTTTGAGGCTCTTCCTGTTCCTGGAGTGAGCAGATATCATTGGGCTACACTAGCACATGATAGGGATGAATGGAGACGTTACTGGCGCCTGCTCAAGAAAATCGAAGATCAACGGGATGACAAGTGATACACGTGATATGTATCCTACTACATCCCTTACTGCCCACAGCTCCCACCAACATCACTTTCACCTCCATTCCCAAGTCTCCCAGTTTCTTTCCCTAGAGAAACCCTGATTGTCACTCTTTGAATATCCTCCCAGAAGAATTCTCTTGTTTTTGTTTAGATGAAAGGAATAGAAGGAGGAAAGAAGACAAGGGTAAATATTTACATAAGTGAGTATGTCTTTGAGCATGAAAAAAATCGAGGAAAGATAGAGAAAGAGAGCTCTTGGTGTTGATTACCTCAGATCATGTTCAGGTTATCTTCACTCTCTCCCACACACTTCTGTACTCTTTATCTTGGTATGACAGGTATAGAGTACTTTTGCCATACACAAAAATCTGTAATGTTAAAGCACAAAATGCAAAAGAGCATTAAGTAACCAACATTTCATATAAATATAGTGGGCAGAGTATATGCCCAATTAGGACATGACCAATTAGGACCTGAAGTCTCAGAAATATCTTCTTAACCACCCCTCTCTACCTTTTCTACTAAAGGAATTGAAATGGTAGGCCTTGTCTAGGAAACAAGCTAGCACTGGAGTTAATTCAGATAGGTGTGAGATCAAAGTGATAGACTAGAGGAATTAGGCTATGCACTTTTCTTCAGTTTCTTTCCTGGATTTCATTATCTTGAGATGGCACAGAAAACATTTATTTGTCAAACATTTTATCTCTTCATCTTCCTGAGAATTGCCTTCTTTCCCTTTGAGATCCCAGTCCCTGCCCCCTTCTCCTTAGTCTAGGGTCACATATATATATATATGTGAATATATATAAATATAAATATATAATACATTATTATATATAATATAATATTATTATATATGTTATATATTCCCATATATAAATATATATCACATATATTTTGCCTCAATATCTTTA
The DNA here is from genome assembly GCF_027595985.1 of Sorex araneus. NCBI lineage: Eukaryota > Metazoa > Chordata > Mammalia > Eulipotyphla > Soricidae > Sorex > Sorex araneus. Next base: position 119,048,346 of record NC_073313.1, read on the forward strand.
GGTTTGCATGTCAGTGTAACACTCCTGTAATTATGCAGTTGGGTGTCTTCACCTGTTAATCTGTATGATATTAATGCAATCCTACTCCATATGCAAGAACCTGGAAGGGTAACCAAACTATTTCCTTCCGAACAACAGCAAGATAACATACAATCTGCCCATTAAACTCATAAGCTACATTGAGACAAGATTTCAGTTCACAAGAATAGGAACTAAAAAATGAGTTAAAGAATTGAAAACAATTGGACTTATGCATTTTCTGTGACCTCTTTTGGAGTCCCCCAGACCAATGAATCCCTTCCCAAACTCCTCTCAATTTCAAGGCCCACTCCCAAGGGCCCAGAAAACTGACACTGGTCTCCTTCATCATTCAGTATGTCAAGAGCGCCAGCCACCAGCTGGCCCCAAAATTTCTGCATAGTCTGTAGTCCCTACCTGTCTCCCCTGGGCCAAGGAAGCCCCACCCAAACCTTCTTGAATCCAAAACTGCTCACATGTGTTAGCTCTGCATGTCAATACTACCCCTTCATCCCCACCAATTTTAAGCGTTCTTGGGTCTTATGTATTTGCTCAAATGTATATTTTAACTCCTGTATTCAAATGGATATATTAGAAACTGAACTGTATGACCAATGTAATACATACTAAGGGCACAGACGTTGTTAGAGTAATAAATTATTAAGAGCACTGTTTGCTGAAAAATACCAAAGTAGATAAGATGTCAGATAGTTGGCATCTTAAACTCAAATTGTGGCACCCACAAATCTTTAGCAACAATGGTAAACAGGATTTCAACTGTTCAAAGATAGATGTCCTGGCAAATAACTGAGCTCAAATAAACCCACAAGCCTCATCAACGAGGAACTTAAATTAATGGTCCATGCACTGACCATGGAATTAAACAATTACCTGGAAGAAAAATTTAAGCAATTTAAAGATGAACTGATCCAGGGTAGCAAAAGGTCAATACAAATTGAATTGAAGGAGTGAAAATAAACAATATCAAGTCATAGCAACAGAATTCAACAGGCAGAAGACCAAATAATGATACTGATGGCAAAATACTAGCCGTCACCAATAACCAAGTGAAAAAAAGAAAAGTAAACAAAAGTAAGAAAATGTAAGTTTTTTAATAGATAATAACAAGAGAAATAATCTTCAAATCATACTAATACCAGAAGGAGAGGGAAAAAGTAAAGAGGAATAACAGCTGGACAAAGAAATAACTGAGAACTTTCCTGATATCTTGAGAGAGGCTCTTGTACAGATTCAAGAATCCCAAAGAGTAGAAGACAAAATAGATTAAACAAAAGAATGCTGAGACACATAGTAATCAAAATGGTAAAATCAAGACACAAAGACAGACTACTTAAAGCAGCAAGAGAGAAGAAAACCCTCAAGTATAAGAACAGTACAGACCTTCTATATAACATCTTACAAAGCCAGGAAAGAGTGGAATGACATTTTCAAAGTACTGACTGAAAACAACTTCCAGCCTAGAGTCCACTCTGCTGTAAACCTACCATTTAAATTTGTGAGAGGGGTAAGAATATTTTCTGAAAAATAAGAGCTGGCAGCATTTACAACAACTAAACCAATCCTCCAAGAATTACTGAAAGGCTGCTTATTTAAAAATAGACTCTTCCAGGGGCTGGAGCGATAGCACAGCAGGTAGAGCGTTTGTCTTGCACACGGCCGACCCAGGTTCGAATCCCAGCATCCCATATGGTCCCCTGAGCACCGCCAGGGGTAATTCCTGAGTGAAGAGCCAGGAGTAACCCCTGTGCATCGCCGGGTGTGACCCAAAAACCAAAAAAAAATAGACTCTTCCAGGTGAAGGACCTATACAAGGAAAATGACAAAACACTACTTCAAGAAATAAAAGAGGAAACTAGGTAATGGAGACATATCCCCTGCTCATGAGTAGGGAGGATCAACATTATCAAAATGGCAATACTCCCCAAAGCACTATGCAGATTTAATGTGGTCCTTTTCAGGATAAACATGACATTTTTCAAAGAAATAGACAAAGCACACCTGAAATTCATATGGAACAATAAACCTCCATGAATAGCTAAAGCAATCCTTGGGAAAAAGAAGATGGGTGTCATCACCTTCCCCAACTTCAAACTGTACTACAAAGCAGTAGTAATTAAAACAGCATGGTATTGGGCTAGAAACAGACCCGCAGACCAATGGAACAGAGTTGAATATTCGGTCACAGACTCAAATATATGATCACTGAATATTTGACAAAAGAGTAAGAAATATGAAGTGAAACAATGAAATCCTCTTCTACAAATGATGCTGGGAAAACTGGATAGCTACCTGCAAAACAATGAACTCTGACTTCTGTCTAACACCAGGTACAAAAGTAAGATCAAAGTGGATTAAAGACCTCAATATCAGAAATAATCCATAAGGTACATGAAGGAAAATGTAGGCAGAACCTCCATGACATTGAAGCTAAAGCTTCTTTAAGGATGAAACAGCACTGACCAAGCAAGTGGAAACAAACTTAAATAAATGGGACTACATCAAACTAAAAGGCTCCAGCACTTCGAAAGAAATAGTGACCAAAATACAGACAGAGCCCACAGAATGAAAAAGAATATTTACCCAATAACCTATCTGATAAGGGATTAATCTCCAGGATAGACAAGACAATAGTAGAATTGTACAAGAAAAAAAACCTCCAACCCCAACAAAAAATGGGGAGAAGAAATGAACAGAAGCTTCCTCAACAAAAGAAATACAAATGGCCAAAAGGCACATAAAAAAAAATGCTCCACATCACTAATCACTAGGGAGATGCAAATCAAAACAACAATGAGATATCATCTCATACCACAGAGACTGGCATACATTCAAAACAATAAAAGTAACCCGTATTGGCGTGGATGTCAGGAAAAAGAGATGCTCTTTCAATGTTTGTGGGAATGCTGACTGGTTCAGCCTTTCTGGAAAACAATGTGGGCATTCCTTCAAAAACCAGAATTGAGCTTCCATATGACCCCACAATACCACTTCTGGGACTATATCCCGAGGCTGCAAAAAAAGCACAGTAGAAATGACATCTGCAACTATATGTTCATTGCTACACTGTTCACAATAGCCAGAATCTGGAAACAATCCGAGTGCCAGAAAAACAGATGACTGGTTAAAAAAACTTTGGCAGGGGCTGGAGCAATAGTATAGCAGATAGGGTGTTTGCCTTGCACTCGGCCAACCTGGGTTCGATCCCCAGCATCCCATATGGTCCCCAGAGCACCGCCAGGAGTGATTCCTGAATGCAGAGCCAGGAGTCAGCCCTGAGCATCGCGGGTGTGACCCAAAAATAAAAAAAACACTTTGGTACATCTACACAATGGAACAACTACAGCTACATGTACATCTACAATGTACATCTACAGCTGTTGGGAGAGATGAAGTCATGAAATTTGCTTATAAGTGGATGGACATGGAGAGTATCAGGCTAAGTGAAATGAGTCAGGAAGAGAGGAACAGACATAGAAGGATTGCACTTATTTGTATAATATAAAATAGCATAATATGAGACGGACAGCCAAGGATAGGAGATATAAGGGCCAGAAATATTGCCCCATAGTTGGAAGCCTGTCTTATGAACTGGGGGAGAAGGCATTTGGAATAAAGAAGGGATCACTAAGTCAATGATGGTTGGAGGAATTGTTCAGGATGGGAGATGTGTGCTAAAAGTAGATAAAGGACCAAACATGATAACCTCTCATTATCCATATTGCAGACCATAATGCCCAAAAGTAGAGAGAGAGTATGGGGGAAATTTTCTGCCACAGAGGCAGGGGGAGGGTTGGAAATGGGGTATACTGGGGACATTGGTGGTAGAGAATGTGCACTGGTGGAGGGATGGGTGTTTGATCATTGTATGATTGAAACTCAAACATGAAAGCTTGTAACTATTTCACGGTGATTCAATAATAAAAAAAAAATTTTAAATAGACTCTCCAAAAAACAGGATCACACATACACATATACATATGCACAGGGCAACATAGCCCTTTATGTCAATAATCTATTTGAATAACCGTGAACTAAACTTCCCTATAGGAAGACATAGAGCATAGAGAAGCTGGCTGGATGAGGAAATAAAATCCGTTCATTTGCTGCCTACAAGAAACACACCTAAACTCTCGGCATAATAGCAGACTTAGAGTGAAAGGATGGAAAAAATAATACAAGCCAATGGAAGACAAAAAAAACGCTGGAACAGCCATACTTATATCAGATCAAATTCCCTTAAGTATAAAGAAAGTCATTAGAAACGATGATGTACATTACTTATTGGTCAAGGGAACAATAGATCAATAACTACTGTCATCAATATCTACTTACCAAATTAACACTCAGCAATGTTCATAAGGCTTCTGCTCACACATCTGAAAAAACACATGGAAGGAAACACAATAGTAGTGGGAGATTCAGTACACTACTTTCCCCACTAGGCAAATCAACTAGACAAAATATCAGTAGAGACAAGAGCCCTGAACAAGGAGCTGAAAGAACTGGGATTGTTGGACATATACAGTGTTTTACATCTCCCCAAACAAGAAAACTCGTTCTTCTCTAACACACAGAGAACATTCTCCAGGACAGATCACATATTAGGGCACAACTCAAACATATATAAAATTGCAAATATAGGGGCCGGAGCGATAGCACAGTGGGTAGGGCGTTTGCCTTGCACGCGGCCGACCTGGGTTCGATCCCCGGCATCCCATATGGTCCCCCAAGCACTGCCAGGAGTAATTCCTGAGTGCAGAGCCAGGAGTAACCCCTGAGCATCGCTGGGTGTGACCCAAAAAGCAAAAAAAAAATTGCAAATATAAAAATTGTGCAAAATACTTTCTCAGACCACAATGCCATGAAAGTAGAAATTAATCACAGAAAGAAGATGGGAAAAATTTCTAAAACTTGCAGAACAAAACCCTGCTAAACAATAATTGGATAAAGAAGGAATCAATGAAACCTACAAGAATCTATGGGGTAAAGCAAAAGCTGTACTGAGGGAGAAATGTATAGCAATAAAGGCCTACATTAAGAAAGAAAAAAAGCCCAAACCAACAACCTAAACACACATCTCAATCTGGAGAAGGAACAACAAACAAATCCAACAAGTAGCAGAAGAAGGGACATAATAAAAACTAGAGCAGATTTCAACAACATATAAACCAAGAAAGCGATGTAAAGAATCAATGAAACCATGAGCTGGTTCTTAAAAAATAAACAAGATAAATAAACCTTTAGCCAGACTCACGAGGGAAAAGGGAAAATGTTCAAATAAATAGAATCAGAGATGAAAGGGGAAACATTTTCAGGGATCTTTCATAAATTCAAAATACAATGAGAGGTTACTATGAAAAACTTTATGCTTGTAAACCTAGAAGAAATGGGTATATTCTTAGAATCATGTAATCTCTCAAAGCTGAAAAAGGAGGAAGTAGAAAGCTTAAACAGGTTAATTACAAGCAAGGAAAATTAGGTAATAATTAAGAATCTCCCCAGAACAAAAGTGCTAGCCAGGATGGGTTCACTCATGAGTTCTATCAAACTTTCTCAGAAGATTTACTGTCTATACTACTTAAGCGCTTCCAAAACTCAAAATATGAATTTTTCATAAAACCTTCTCTGAGGCTAACATTACACTAATACCCAAGCAGACAGAGACACTTTCAGAAAAGAAAATTTCAGACCAATATCCCTGATAAATATATATGCAAAAATCCTTAACAAAATCTTAGCTAACCAAATCCAACACACACACACACACACACACACAAAATCATACACTCTGATCAAGTGGGATTCATCCCAGGGATACAAGGACAGTACAATGTACACAAATGGAATGAGTGCAATCATTCTATATCTGTCCCTCTCCTGACTCATTTTCCATCAGCATGATACACTTCATGTCCATCCATGTATAAGAAAATTTCATTTTTCCTGGTGGCTGCATAGTATTCCACTGTGTACGTGTGCCACAATTTCTTTATCCAGTTGCCTGCTGTCAATTTTTAAAAAAACATACACAAGTCAATTAACATAATACACCATACTAATAAAAAGAAATAAGTCATATGATATTATAAATTGATGCAGAAAAAAGCTTTTAAGAAGATCCAACATCCATTAATAGTGAAAATTCTTAGCAAAATAGGAGTGGGATGAACATTCCTCAAGAGAACAATGACCATCTGTTACAGATCCACAGCCAGTATCATTCAATGGTCAAAAGCTGAAAGAATTCAACCACTTCCACACTCAAGGCCACTCCACATACGCTCAGGCCGAGCCTCACACATGAGTGAAGTTCGACAAAACCCAGGTAATGCAGAACTTTGTGACCTTGGAGTCCGGGCTCAACAGGACCGAGAGAGGGAGCGGGAGCGGAGATCCTCTTCCCCCCAGTCTCCGGCTACCAGGGGTCACACCCATAAGCCACCTCCTGCCAGCGTCAGATAATCTCCACATCAGCCACCATCCAGATCACATGGCTTTTTCTCCCGGAAGGGAACAACATGACGCCCACCATAGCCATGCCACCAGACTCTGAACCAGGCTGTTTCACTTGGGACACCCTACAGGAAGGCCAGTGAGAGCCCTCCCCATCCCAAAGGACCTAGACCCGGCAGCCAAAAACCTCCCAAACCCAACTGCTGCCACGCTCAAGACAGCTCCACACATGCTCGGGCTGAGCCTCACCTATGAGTGAACATATTCCTGGACCGTGTGGTCTCAAGACACATCATCAGACACTCCCTACCCATTTTCCATAAGTACCACACCACATTTGATGGAGTTCAAATAGTAGGCAACAAATCATAGAGGTAAATATATGTATGCATATATTTTTTTCAGATATATATACCAAAGCTCCCATATCTCAACCTTTAATAACATGTTAGTGGTATCCTAAAGAATATCTTAATGGCCCCTGCCAAAATAGAGCAATCTTCGCACTGTTTCCTCTATAGATACTTTTTGTAGCATTTTCAGCAGTTTTCGTTTTTTTTTGTTTTTGTTTTTTTTGCTTTTTGTGTCACACCTGGCAATGCACAGGGGTTACTCCTGGCTCTGCACTCAGGAATTACCCCTGGCCGTGCTCAGGGGACCATATGTGATGCTGGGATTTGAACCCGGGTCGGCCGTGTGCAAGGCAAACG